>NW_024412405.1:40392568-40404278 GCF_014898765.1 Herpailurus yagouaroundi
ACGTGGATGGAACTGGAGAGTGTGATGCTAAGTGAAATAAGCCGTACAGAGAAAGACAGATACCATATGGTTTCACTCTTATGTGGATCCTGAGAAACTTGACAGGAACCCATGGGGGAGGGGAAGGAAAAAAAAAAAAAAAAAGAGGTTAGAGTGGGAGAGAGCCAAAGCATAAGAGACTGTTGAGAACTGAGAGCAAACTGAGGGTTGATGGGGGGTGGGAGGGAGGAGAGCGTGGGTGATGGGTATTGAGGAGGGCACCTTTTGGGATGAGCACTGGGTGTTGTATTGAAACCAATTTGACAATAAATTTCATAAAAAAAAAAGATAAATGTACCTTTTGACTAGACTTCTTAGAATATGTTAAAATTAAAATTAGTGGAACTGATACTTGCATGGCAAAAGACTTGTTAGGTAACTAAGGCAATATTCTAGTGAAAGAGAAAAGTAATTGACAAGCTCATGTTTTCTCACAAAGCACTTGTCTGATACCAATTTTATAGCATATATAATATTGCTTGATGATATTATGTTATCTTTTGCACACCTATTATCACTAAAATTTTAAGTTGATACACCATCATATTTTTATTCCAAAATTCATCTAAAAGAAAACTCTAAAGAATCGTATGTTGAGGAATGACATATTGTTTCCTCAGAGTAAAAATAATAGATCATTTCTAAAATGAGAAAAGGCAAAATTAATAGAATATATCTCCAAAATTGAATATCTTTACATATCAGCACTCATGATGCCATTTCAAAGAAGAAATAATGTCATACTTGAAGGTCAAAATAAAAGATAAGAGAAACTCAAGCTCATTAACATCTCAGAACATTTCTGGAACTGATTTAATTAAAGATCATAGAATAAATTGTGCACTGTTCCTCAAAGATAATACTTTTATAAAAACCCTAACATACGTTTAGCCTTTATTTATACTCACAAGTTTAATTTTATGTATGTGGAATTTTTCACATGCTAAAGAAGATCATATTTACAAATTAACAAATGACATGATTTAAAATATGAAATCAAATGTTATATTTGTATTATGTATCTATATGGATATTTACTCTAATATATGGCTCAAATCTCAATATTCCAAATATAGAAGGCAGATCCCATGGAAACAAAATTAAGTTTCAGTAGCCATTCCAGATTATAATATTTGATTGCTTGGGTTCATTTGGCTGTTTTCCTTCTTATAACACCATACTTTACTTTTTCCACATGGAGAATGCTGTATGCAAAGTTATGTCTAACATAAATGAGCAACCTCATGTCCTACATTCCAGAACATATAAACAAAACTTAATACAGCTACAAAATATTAGGTCCTTCTTATGCTTATTTTACATCTTTAATGTTTCTTTCTTTCCTTTGGAGGAGGCAAACATGCAAGGCAATGAATTGAGTAATAGTGGCGAAATATAGAGGATTTTATAAGAAGTCCTAGTGAAATTATTTCTTTATGAGACCTGAGATTCCTAGTTACTGCTATATTCTCCTGCTGGATATGGCAAAGAAAGTGGAGGTTGGGCAAGGTGGCTGGAAAGGGGATAGAGAAAGAGATCACTAACTGAAGATGATGTTTTTAAGTATGCTTATCTCTGTTTACTCCTAAGAATACATATTGTCAATAAGACAGATGACTATGCAGTATTTTCAAAAAACAGTAATATGTTCCTCCTCCTCTGAGAACATGATTCCATGAACAGTTCTACTTCTACTTTGCAAACTTCTCAAGATATTCTTACAGAGGTTCTTCTGCAGAAACTCACCTGCACCATGGTAATTTCTCCAAGGTCAACCCATATCTTGTAAAGAGATATTCATATGTGAGGTTCACAAGGCTTTGGATAATTGAAGAATGCCTCATGAAGGCACAAAGCAATAGCAGAATGATCAATATCTAAATATTCCTTGCAATCGTGCTGATAGGAAAGAAAATTCTTTAGCTTAACATTTCCTAAAATCCTGATATTTCTATTTTATTGCAATAAAATACTATATAAATTAAATACCAAACACAATCTTGCTCAGAGAAGAAGATACCTCTAACGTTGGGTAAGCCCTAGTACACAGGGGATAGTATGTGGGGAAGGAAAAGTGTTGAGAATGAAAGTACAATGACCCTTAACATGAATTTGAACTGTGTGGATCTGCTTAATAAGTGCATTTTCCCCCATAAATTCAGTACAGGACTGTAAATGTATTTTTCTCTTCCTTATGATTTTCTTTATAACATTTTTTTCTTTAGTTTATCTTTTTGTAATAATGCAGTATGTAACATATAATGGATAAAATGTGTGTTGTATATGTTATTAGTAAGGCTTCTGGTCATCAGTTCGCTTTTAGTACTTAAGTTTTTGGTGAGTTGAAAGTTGTGCATGGATTTTTTACTGAATTGAAAGTTTGTGCATCTAACCCTCATATTATTCAGGGTCAAGTGTAGTTGGTATTAAGGTTTCAAACTAAAGAATTGCCATTAAAAGTTTGACCCTAGTATCTACCCATATCTGATGCCAGGAGCATAGGATAGAGAAAGAGCACCATTTTTGTTTGTTTTATTAGAAGGGACTGATGAGAATTTTCAAATATAGCAAGAGTTTGAGGCCCAATAAAAGATGAGGGAGATAAAAGAGAAGGGATAGCACTCTCTTGCTTTTGAGAGTAAAGATTAAAGTTAGATTGATGAGACTGTTTCCAGGTATCATTCCCACATCATGGCTTGTGGTAAGGTGTCTACTCTATAATTAGAATAAAACTTGATTATGTTCAGTTTTTAAGTGAATGGAAGGCGAAATAGAGGAAATGGAACATATCAGTTAATAAACACCTATTCTGTACCATATTAGGAGAGATACTCATCTTACTCTATCATTACAAAGACTCTTAGAAGAAAATGCTATTGTATTTACTTCAAGAATAATAAAATGTAACTCAGTAATTTAGATTCAGTAAATTATCCATATACCCACAGCCATAAGGATAAGCTATAAATCAAACCTAAGGCTAAATGTTTCTAAAATCAAACTTCATTTGTGAGAGTACACTGCCTTTCAGGGTCAACTACATAATTTGCAGGGCACAAAGCAAATTGAAAATGTGGTTACCTTGTTCAAAAAACAGGAGAAAAGCGTCTCTAAAGATATTAAAATATAAAACTCTTTTCTTTTTTTCTGTGGTCTTTTCCTTGATTTGTCACAGTGTTTTTAATTTGTGATTTAATATTTTTCTAAATTTAAAAAAATGGCATGAATTACCTATTTACCTTTATATTGTGCAATGTGATTTTAACAGGGAAATATAAGAGCACTTAATTTATATTCAGAATCACCAAAAATATATTATCTGTATGTTAAAACTCATATATACATATAGTGGAAATGTTACACTAAATTTACCGAACTGTTCTCATGTTCTTCATGATCTGTGTATGGTCTATCAACTCTCCAAACTTACTGAAGATTAAGGAAGGGTTGAAAAAAAAAAAGGAATCATGGCATACTTTATCTTTCTTTTTCGTTCTATGTCTTTATTTTCTGGATAAGTAGTTAGCTAATATGGGAAGTAACATAGGTAAGAAACGATATGATAGGGTTTCTTGATGGTTCATGTTAGTTAGAATGCCATTACTTTCTGTGGTTGAAGCAAGTTATAATATAAATGAAAAGTATAGTCTCTCTTGACCCTATACTGGCATTGAGTCTCACTGAATTTCCACACATTTTGAGTCTTACAGAATTCTCTGCTCATGGGATGTCACAGCACTACAGTCCATGTGTGTATGAGATAATGCAGGTAAAGTTGACTTGAACAGGGTAAGCACTCAACAAGGAAGCTGGTATTATTATGACAATTATTATTTTCCAAACAGTTGAAATGGAGATTTGTCTTCTCAGTGACGTTTCATAGGTATCTTTAAGACAAGAACAACTAACAAAATGACTAGTCTAAATATGTAAACATGCTACATTTGATTAAAAGCCCTAAATTTCATTCCATATGTATGCCAAACTGTGGTTATGAAAGTTTATATGAAAGAGTTAACAGAACAAATTCCTTTAACATTTTTATATAAAAGGAAGACAATAATGTAACACAGTGTGTATTCTCCAAATATGATGAATTTATTATTGATACTTCTGTGTTCTCAGCAGTTCCTGAAAAGCTACAAGAGTGTGTACATATATACATTTTTAGGACTTAGGCTTCCTATAGAAGGCTATGGAGCACAGTTATATCTAAATTGAGTCCACTGAGTTTCTTCTAAAAGCGAATAAGTAAATATAATCATGACATAATTTCATTAGAAAGAGATAAGAAATGAAATAACTGCCATTCTGCTATTAACTAAATGTACGTAAAACTTTGCAGTAGAAAATATTAAAAGTATACCATAAAGAGGTAATATACTTAGGAGGGAAATAGGAAATAAAAAGAAAGATTTAGAGGAAGGTATTGAAGGAGAGGTAATGATAAAGTTAAGGAGGGAGTGTGTAGCCCAGAAGTGTTCTTGTAATTTTATTTTTTGGGGTTTTATACATCGTGAATAATGAGAATTTATGAAGGATTTTGGTAAGTGGTATTTATCAGCATTAACCACTTGTTGCATGTAACCTACATAGGCACCTGCCTTCTGGACAGAGATAAAATCAATTAGGCCAAAATTAAATTATGTTTAGACACATACATTTTGGGACAAACCCAGCCAACATCAAGAGGTTGTATTGAAAAAGAAATAGATACTGGTTAATACTAACTCTTGCTTCTCATAATGCTGTATACAATTTTCCAATATCATAAGTATAGACAAGAAGTATAAGTGATCAAGAATACTTGTATTCATACTTTATTAAGGATGTGCAGAAAAAATGGAGTACAAATCAACAAAGCTATAAGAAAATTGTGTCATATAATATCACAGTGTACATATTTATTTGTACAAACTAGTATTTTTAGTTTTTTTAATGTTTATTTATTTTTGAGAGAGACAAAAGTGTGAGTTGGGGAGGGGCAGGGAGAGACGAGAGAGACAGAGAGACAGAATCTGAAACAAGCTCCAGGCTCTGAGTTGTCAGCACAGAGCCCGATGCAGGGCTCAAACACACAAACTGCGAGATCATGACCTGAGCCAAAGTCGGATGTTTAACTAACTGAGTCACCCAGGCACCCCGCGCAAACTAATATTAATATATATTTTAAAATATATCCCCAAGAGATTTGGATTTATTTCTTTTTATTCTTTGCATATTTATTAGTGGTTTGTGATTTGTGGTTACCATCACAATAACACTTTCTCCATATACAATTCTATATTAAGTTGATGGATGTTTGAATTTGAACCCATTCTTTACTTCTCTTCTATCCATGTTTTAGGTATATGGTGTCATATTTTACATCCTTTTATTTAATGAATACCATGATTGATTTTTTATAGGAAAATATTTATTTTTACTGCCTTCGTGTTTCCTACCTTCATACTGTCATTTTTTGTCTTTCCTTTTCACCTAAAATTTCTCCTTTAATATTTCTTATAGGGCTGATTTAATGGTCATGGACTTCTTTAGTTTTTGTTTCTTTGGGAAATTCTTTATCTCTCCTTCTATTCTAAATGATAGCCTTGCTGGATAGACTATTCTTGGCTGTAGGTTTTTCCCTTCCAGCACTTTTAATATATCAAGCCACTCCTTTCTGGCTTGGAAGGTTTCTACTGAAAAATCTGCCTATAGCCTTATGGGATTTCCTTTGTATGTAATTCTTCTTTTGTTTTCCCACTTTTAATATTTTTCCTTATCACTGTATTTTACCATATTTTTCTTTATTAACTTATTTGCCATTTAAATTGCATTATGCCTTGGTGTGGATCTTTTTTTGGTGATTTTGTTGGGAATTCTCTGCATCTCCTGGATCTAGATATCTGTTTCTTTCCCCAGATTAAAGTTTCCAGCTATTATTTCCTCTTTTCCCTTTTGTCTCCTCTTATTCTTGGAGTCGTATAATATGAATGGTAATTACATTTGATGGAGTCATTGAGCTCCCCAAGTCTATTCTCATTTTGCATAATTCTTTTTCTCTCTTTGTTCAGCTTGATTATTTTCCATTACTCTGTCTTCTAGGTTATTAATTTGTTCCTTTGATTCTCCCATCCTTCTATTCATTCCATCGAGAGTGTTTCTCATTTAGTTTACAAAGTCCTTTATCTCTTTCTTTTTTATTTTTTTAACGTTTATTTATTTTTGAGATAGAGAGAGACAGAGCATGAACAGGGGAGGGTCAGAGAGAGGGAGACACAGAATCTGAAACAGGCTCCAGGCTCTGAGCTGTTAGCACAGAGCCCGACGCAGGGCTTGAACTCACAGACCGTGAGATCATGACCTGAGCTGAGGTTGGCCACTTAACCGACTGAGCCACCCAGGCGCCCCAAAAGTCCTTCATCTCTGCTATGTTATTCCTTATATCTGTGTTAATGGTTGCACAGATGTTCTCCACTCTTTTCTCAAATCAGTTGAGTGTCCTTATGATCACTGCTTTAAATTCTCCATGAGACATGTTACTTTTATCTGTTTTGTTTAGATCTCTGGCCATGGCTTTGTCCTATTCTTTCATTTGGGATAAATTCCTCTGTATTCTCATTGTATTTGAGTTTCTTTACCTGTTTCTGTGTTAGGAAAGTCATTACATGTCCTGTTTTTCAGGGTAATGACTTTATAAAGAATAGGTCCTGTAGTGCTGTGCCACGTAGTGTTTCCCATTCCACAGGGCCTGGAGCTTCCAATAATGTGTCTGGGTGTGCTGCAATTGCTTTGCTGTTGTGTCCTTTTTTCTTTACTGCTCAGGCTAGTGGTCTGCAGAGGCTCTCTTTTCCTGTTGTGGGCAGTATTTGGCCCTTGGCCTGAATGTGATGAGTTTTAACTAGGTGTGCTCTGGTCTGCTTGTGAAATGAGACCTGTCACAGCCACCATTGGAACCGAGGTCTTGCAAAATTTATGGTTTGAAAGACACAGTGTTGGCAGGGGTTTGGGATGGTAATCTGGGGAAAGGGTCCTGCTATGCTGAGGCTAAGGCAAGTGTAACTGGGAATGACAGTTCATCTGGAATGTGGGGTGGCAGGGCTTGGTGTAAGCAGGTTAGGTAGTGAATTTTGAGCACTGTCTGGTTTCCACAGGTGTCTTTGTGTTTATACTGAGGGATGGAGGAGGAAAATGGTGCTGGCCAGTTCCTTTGTACCCTGAGGGGTCTTTCTGAGAATATTGCTTCTCTGACATGTGCTCTAGGATGAGCAACTAACCTCCCTACTGTGTGTTTCAGGCACTCTTTAGATTGCTTCTTCCAGGCTATATGCCTGTAGGGTGTTTGCCCTGCTTTTTAAGAGCAGTCCCAATGTCCTCTGAGCTCTTCTAGAAGCAAGCACACTGACCCTTTAACTCTAGACTTTAAGCCCTGCTGGTTGCAAGAACTCATGAAATTCAGGTCCTCTATCTTTCCAAGCCAATTGGTAACAGAGTTCATTTTTCCCTTTGTGCTCATCTGTCTCTCACCCTTCTCCATGACAGCAGCTCCTTCCTCACTGCAGTGGCCACTACCTATTTCTTTTACAAACCACATTTCTGTACTTCTTACCTTCTCTGATGCTGCCTCTTCTCTACCTTTAGTTATAGAGTTTGTTCTGTCAGTCTTCATCTTGACATCTGAGTATTAGGGACGATTTGATAGTTACCTCATTATATTCATGGGATAAAGAAAACCTAGAGTCTTCCTACTTTGCCTGAATCACTATTTTGAAGAGATATGTGTACTCCCATGTTCCTTGCAGCAATATTCACAATAGCCAAGAACTGGAAACAATCTAAATATCCATCTATAAGTGAATGGATAAAGAAAACTTGGTATATATTTATATGATGAAATATTATTCAGGCATAAAAAGACATTTTTGCCATTTTTGAGTGGATTAAACTTGAGAACAGTATGCTAAATGAAAAGAAAAAAGAAAAAGTAAATATTGTATTATCAAAGATACAAACTTTCCATTATAAGATACATAAATGCTAGGAATCTGATATACAAGATGGTGAATATAGTTAACAATACTGTATTGTATATTTGATTGTTCCTGTGAAAGGAGAGCTTCACTGTTCTCACCATAACAACATAACAACAAAAAAATGGTAATTATGTGAGATGAAGAATGTGTTAAATAACTTAATTGTGGTAAACTTTCCTGATATATACATTTATCAAATCATCACATTGTACACCTTAATCTTACACAGTATTGTAGGCCAATTATATCTCAATAATCCCGTGAAGAAAACCGATCATGTGTAAATAATTTAGACTATTTTTTCATTAAGGATATAATATGAATAAAAATAAAGTTCCTCTTTTCAAAGATTATAAGCTTAATTGAAAATAATTCTAAATTGAAGTAGTTAGAAATTTGTTGAAGCTTACTAAATTAAGAGGTTAGGGCAATAATTATATGCTTTCAATCAGTTTAAAGGTCACAAGGATTGCTTGAAATATTAAAAAATACCTAACCCAGAGACAATGTTGAAATAAATGGAAATTTTGTAAAAAACCTTTCAAATGATTTTTCAGATTTTGTTTTAACTTTATTACAGAGAAGATTCAAGGAGATTGAAAAGCAATCAAATAGATTCATTCAAGATGAACATTATTTTCCTTATTTCTTATGCCCATATAAAAATTAGAGTAAGATAATTGCTCAAATACTCTCTATAGTTATCTTTAATTATGTGGGTCTTCAATATGACTTTTTAAAATTATGTTTTTTTAATATTACAATTACCTCTAGGCATTAACTTTATATAACCAATTTAGAATATGTTTTTATGTTCAATAGAAAATATCTTTTAAAGTGGAGGTATATGATACAAAGGTAACTATAGTTTTTTTTCACTGTAGTATAAGAAAAACAAATTAATGTGCATTTTAATTTTTCAAATAATGACTTAATTTGAAATGCAACTTTACTACAGAGACTTTGCTATGGAGAGTGTAGTAAAATCAGTAATAACTTTTTTATTATATCCCACTAATTAAAAATATATTTATAACAATAAAAACATATTAGTATTTCAAGTAGATGTATCTCCACTTGTGAAATATTTAAAGGAAGCTATGTTGAAACATTTAAATGATGACATTTCTGTAACTGCACTTAAAATGAAATTCACAATTAAAAGCATGACATATTTAACCACATTATTCAACCATGTGGTAAAAATGTATATTACAAAAAACAGAGATATAGGCAATTGATTAAAGCTGATTAACATCAAACATTTCAAAATAATATAAAACAAAATAAGAGATCAGTCTAATATTATATTTTTGTTTTTAAAATCAGAACATAAAGATAATTTCATTTACTTTTATTGCTAAGTATATAAGGAATTTAGTTTAAAATAACATTTACAATTTAAGATTAATATTTATTTCCAAAAGCTTTGGAAATCTTTTTTTGTTGTTGTTGTTGTTCTTAAAATACTTTAGGACTTAGTTTCCCAAAGTTTAGTTTGTTCCTATATAAATCTGGTTATTTTATTCTTTCTATTTTTTATTGGAAAATTTGATACAAATAGTAAATTAACATTGTTTTTATGGTGCCTGGTGATCTTGATATACATGTTTTAACAAATTGATGACAAATGGACACTCAAAATTGGAAAACATTTACTTATGCCTATTATATTTTCCTAATGATTCTTATCAGCTATCAGAAATTTATATAGTCATCTAGTTAACTACAAATAAGGAAATGAAAAGGAGGTGTTATTACTTTTAGTCCTGTCAAAGCAGGAAATCTAACATTATATGATTTTAGATTTTCATAATAACTAGAATTCAGAGTATCAAACTGGGGCATAAAAATATTTTTTGGCTACGAACTCAATGGTAAAGCTAGATTGATGACTGTTTATAATAGCAATAATCCCTGCAAAATCAGTCATTAGCCCAGTTAACAACTAATTTGTTGGAGTGTTAACTGCCCTTGGCCTTGCCTCAAGCTGTTAGCAAACTGGTCATTAACTGCTGGTTACAATTGATTTCTTGGGGCTCTGTTTAACAGAAATTTGATTTCAATTCAACACCCACAGAGGCTAATTTTGATTCAGTTAACAAGTCTCTTTTCTTAAGGTTAGGCTTGATACAATGTCGTTCTTCTATGATACATCAAAAGACATTTTCCCAAAATCAATGAATATGTGGAAGAAGTGTGATTGCTCTATAGGTTATTAGATAAATGTTTGTGTTTCCACATTCAACTTATGTGGCAGGGCTGTCAGACAATACAGGACAAGAAAAACAGTGAAGAATAAAATGTCTTAATTTTAATATGTTCACATGCTACACGTTTCCCAGGGTGCCCCCAGTAAATGAAACCACAGTATATACCTCAGGACTTATTATATTATTCAGCCAATTAATGGGAACAAAAGCAATGCCTAACAATAGTTAAGTATGAAAAATGTCTTAGTTCACTATGAATAATCACAAAACCCCAACATGTTATCATGTTATCCTAGTTTGATTAATCAATCATGTTTGATTTCCAAATGAAAACCATCATTTATATACTTCCTCTGAAGTGTGCTATTCAGTGTAACACTTAAATCATTCATTCATTCAAGTATTTATTATGATCTATGTGATAGGTATTGTTGTTTGTATTTGAATAAAACAAAGATAATTTGAGGAAATTGAATTTCTAGTGGGATTAACAAACACAACAGTAAAAATAAAATGAGATAAAAATGTATATTCAAAAACAAGTACTATAAAAGGAGGAAGAATAGGAAAAGGACTATAAGGAAGTAAAAGGAGTGGTTATGTTGGAGTTTTAAATTAAACATAGAGTGGTTAGGGTAGGCTTCAGTGAAAAATAGTTTCAACAGAAATGTGAAGGAGGTAACAGAGTTAGCCAGGTATATATTGGGAAGAGAATAATCCAAATAGAAGAAATAGCCAGAGCATGGTTCTTATTTGTTCTTTTAACGTGATAAAATATACATGAAATGGAGTTTACCATGTGCACCATTTTTAAATTTACAATTCAAAGCATTAAGTATATTCACAACTTTGTGTAGTCATCACCACTATTTCCAAAATGTTTTATCATCCAAAACAGAAACTCTATAACCACTAAGCAATACTTCACAATTAATTATCCTATCCCAAGCCCCTGTTAAACTCAATTCTTTTTTGTCTTTATGAATTTGCCCATTTTAGATACTTGATTGTAAATGGAAATACATAATATTTGTCCTTTTTCACAAAACATGTTCGTGAGGTTCATCTGTTGAAGATCTGATTATATTAGATATTCATTGTTTTTATGGCTGAATGATATACCAATGCTTATCTGTTTATCTTTTGATGGATAGTTGGGTTGTTTCCACATTCTGGTTATTATGAATAACTCTGCTATGAGCATTGGTGTACAAATATCTGAGTCCCCATTTTCAGTTCTTTGAGGTATATAACTAAGAGTGAAATTGCTGGGTAATATGGTATTTCTATGTTTAACTTTGTGGAGGACTTACCAAACTATTTTCCACAGCAGCTCTCCAACACTCCTTTCTTTCCTTTCCTTTCCTTTCCTTTCCTTTCCTTTCCTTTCCTTTCGCTTCCCTTCCCTTCCCTTCCCTTCCCTTCCCTTCCCTTCCCTTCCCT
>NW_024412405.1:40404288-40429677 GCF_014898765.1 Herpailurus yagouaroundi
TTCCTTCCTTCCTTCCTTCCTTCCTTCCTTCCTTCCTTCCTTCGTTTCAAATAATAACCATTCTAATGGATGTGAAGTGCTAGGTCATTGCAGTTTTGATGTGCCTTTCCCTAATAACTCATTATGTTTGACATCTTTTCCTATGCTTATTGGTCATTTATATATCTTGTTTGGACAAGTGTCTATTCAAGACTTTTGCCCATTTTTGAGTTGGGTTTTTTGGTGTTGTTGAATTGTGAAAGTTCTTTATATAGTATGTATATCAATCATTTATCAGATATATGGTTTTGAGATATTTTCTCCCATTATGTGGGTTGTCTTTTTTTTACTTATTTTCATAGTGTCCTTTGGTGCACAAATGTTTTTAATTTTGATAAAGTTCAGTTTATCCTTTCTTTTATCACCTGTGATTTTGATGTCATATTTTAGAAATCACTGCCAAATCCAAGATTATGAAAAATCTCTCTTCTTTTCTTCTAAGAGTTTTATGAAATTTAGCTATTTAATCCATTTTGAGTTGTTTTGTGTATATGGTGTAAGGGTCCAACTTCATTCTTTTTTGTAAAATGAGGGTCCAACTTTATTTTATTTATTTATTTATTTTTTGCATGTGGACATGCAGTTTTGCCAGAATCATTTGTTGAAAAGACTGTCTTTTCACTATTATTTGGTCTTGCATCTTTGTTGACAATCAACTGATTATGTAGGTAAGGGTTTATTTCTCTGGTTTCTATTCTATACCATTGGTGTATATGCTACTACCACTTATTTTGATTACTATGGCTTTGTAGTTAGTTTTGAAATCAGGGAAATCAAGAAATATAAGTCTTTCAACTTTGTTTATCCTTTTCAAGTTTTTGTTTCTGTAGGTTTTTTCTTCTGTTTTGTTTGCTATCTCTAGTCCCTTGAGTTTCATATTGCTATTGACTGAATGTTTGCATCCTCTCAAAATGTGTATGTTGAAAACCTAATCCCCAGTAAGATGGCAATTGGAGGTGGGGTCTTCAGAAGGTAATTAGTGTTATTACACATCATAAGGATGGGATCCTCATGATGGTATTAATGATCTTATAAAAACAAAAAGAGATGTGAGATCTCTCTCTCTCTCTCTCTCTCTCTCTCTCTCTCTCTCTCTCTCATGCACCCAAGGAGTGGTATCAGGACATAACCAGGAAGAGGGTCCTCACCAAAAATTTGACCATGCCAGCACCCTAATCTCTGACTTTCAGTTTCTAGGATGTCAGAAATAGATGTTTGTTGCTAAAGTCACCTAGTATATGGTATTCTGGTATAACAGCCTGACTGACTAAACTGCATATGAATTTTTGCATTAATTTGTCTGTTTTTGCAAAAAGTTGTCATTGACATTTTGATAGATATTGCATTGAATTTGTAGATTGCTATGTGAAGTATGAGATCTTAACAATATTAAGTCTTCCAATCCACAAATATGGGTTTTCTTTCCATTCATTTGTGTCTCCTTTAAATTTTTCAGCAACATTTTATACTTTTAAATGTAGAGGTCCTTTGCTTCTTTGGTTAATTTTATTTCTAAATGTTTTAATATTTTAAATGATACTGGAAAGGCAGTTTTATTAATTATCTTTTTGAATTGTTCATTGCTGGTATACACAAGAAGAACTGATTTTTGAGTGTTAAATTTGTATTTTGAAACTTTGTTGATTAGTTTCTCAGTTCTAAGGGTTTTATTTTTTGAATACTTTAGAATTATCTATATATAAGGTTATGTCATCTGTATACAGAGAAAATTTTACTTCTTCTTTTTCAGTTTGGATGTATGTCTTTTGTGTATTTTTCTTTCCTAACTGCTTTGACTAGAACTTTGAGTACTATGTTAAATAAAAGTGGCATTAATGGGTATCCTTATCTTGTTCCTGATCTTAGGGGAATGCTATTAGTCTTATACTATTTATGTGATATTAGCTGTGGATTTTTAATATATGGCCTTCAACACATTGAATAACTTCCCTTCCAGTCCTACTTATTGAGTATTTTTATCATGAAGAGGTTTTGGATTTTGTCTGGCTTTTATATCAAAGGGGTGGCATCATAGAATGAGTTAGTAAGTGTTCCCTTCTTTTCAATTATTTAGCAGAGCATGGGAAGAATTACTAATTCTTCATTAAGTGTTTTGTAGAATTCGTCAGTGAAGTAACCTGGTCCATGTATCTTATTTGTCAGGAGGTAGTTGATTACTGATCACTCTTTTCTATTTGATGAATCGTTTCTTTCTTACTGCTTTCAAAATTCTCTCTGCCTTTGGGTTTTAACTCTCTGCCTATTTTTTTCAATGTGCATTTCTGTGGGTTCATACTTCTTGGAGTTGTTGTTGCTTTGGGTTTTTGAGTATATGTATTTGCATCTTTCATCAGATTTGGGAAATTTTCAGTCATTATTTCTTCAAATGTTTTTACTGTCCTTTTCTTTCTCTTCTCCTTCTAGGACTCTTATGAAACTTATACTGGTATACTTACTTGTGTCATAATTCTCTTAAACTCTTTCTTTTTTCTTTCAAGGCTTCAGACTCGATCATTTGAATTACTGATGTTTTCATATACTTGCTCAGATCTGCTATTGAACCCTCTTGTGAAAAAAAAATTTTTAGTTATTGTGGTTTGTGGCTCCAAAATTTCTGTTTGGCTCCTTTTTATAATTTATATCTGTTCATTTATATTTCATTTTTTTATATATCATTTTCCTGATTTCCTTTAGTTTTTTGTCTGTGATATCCTTTAGCTCATTGAACATATTTAAGATAGTTGTTTTAATGTCTTTGACTATTATTTCAAATGCCTGGATTTCCTCAGACATAGCTTTTGTCATTTTTTCCCCATGAGTGGGCCATATTTTCCAATTTCCTTGTTATATCATCTATATCTATATCTATATCTATATCTATATCTATATCTATACCTATATTTATATCTGTCTATAAATATAGGTATATAGATACACACACACACACACACACACACATACACACACATATTATTTGTTATTGAGAAGTGAACATCCAGAGTATTATAATGTAGTAACTCTGGAAATCTTATTCTCTAACTCCTCAGAGATATTTTATTTCAATTTGCTGAAGTCTGGAGCTATCTGTTTGTTGTTTTGTTTTGTCTTGTTTTGTTTTTAAAATAAAGTTTCATGCCCAGCACAGAGCCCAACATAGGGCTTGAACTCTTGAACCAAGAGTCATATGCTTAGCCAACTGAGCCACCCTCACCTCCCAGCTTAGGTCTTGATCTCAGGATTTGTGAGTTTGAGCCCCATATCAGGCTCCGTGCTGACAGTAGTACAAAACCTGCTTGGGATTCTCTCTCTCCCTCTCTCTCTGCTCCTCCCCCACTTGCTCTCTCTGTTTCTCAAAAACAAATAAATTAAAAAAAAAAAAAGATGTAAGCTGAGATGCTGAGATTAAGAGTCAAACAGTTAAACGACTAAGCCACCCAGCCACCCCTGGAGCTATCTATTCTTGACTTTCCCAAACTGTTTTTGCAGTGGTTCTGATTTGTTGTGTGAAGTCACTGAAGCTTCTGTTCTGTTATCTTTGTGGTCTGCCAGTGACTAAACTAAGATTTCCTTAAATGTTTGGGTCAAAAAAGGGAAAAAAATACACTGGCTCTTTAACCTTTTTTTGTGAGATGTCTCTGGGTCAAGCTACTGTGGCCAGAGAGTTGAAACCAAGGCAAACTTCTATACCAGTCCCTCAGGGTACTGCTGTACTAACAAGTACACAACTCCAAATTTTCGGACAACAAGGGCCCTTCTACCTGCCCTTATATCAGCCACCTGCTCCCAGAGTTGAGGTACTCCCAGCTGCCAGCTTTTACAGGCCTGAAGAATAGATATGGTGACTTGTTCATGGATACCACTGTCTTTCCTTAGAGTAGCAATCTCTCCATGCATCCAAACTTTCCTAATTGTTATAAGTGTCCACCTAAGTACCAGAGTTTTGAGTTATTTGATTCCAGTCTCTCTTCCCAGCTCATTGGTTCCTTTGGTGGAGGAACTGACCCCTAGAACTTCCTACCCTGACATTTTAGAAAACATCACTCTAGAGAAAGTTAAGAAAAGAATATGCCGATGTTAGGAAAGCTTCACTCCACCTCCTGACTTCCAGCCACCACCTCCAGAATTAAATTCCTTCAGGAGAAAAGCAGTCTCTATTGCGAGGCTCATCTCTCTGGTTTTGCTCCTTTCTAACATTTTTGTCTGGTAGTTCTTTGATTTCCTCTTAACTCTGCAGTGTCTTCAATTACTCAGGAAGATTATTACTGTTGAGTAATAGTTCTCTGAGTGAGGTTTGTGTCAAACTATTTATTCATCCTTATCAAAGAAAGAACTAACTCTATGAGTTTTCAATCAAATTTTTGGTTTTATAATTATTTAATCAGAAAATTAATCTAAATTGCATGTAACAATGACACATATCAGTGGATTGTCCTAAATATTCAGGGCAATCATAAATGCTCTTAGTAGGAACTGTGTATACATATATACACACACATATATATATTTACACACACTATCTTTGGTATTCCTTTGCTAGTTTGATTTGGAGTTTAAGTCCCCAAGTCTTCAGACTATCATTTTACTTCATGTTCTCTGATACTACAGAGCATAAAACAACTATGAAAATTATCACAAATTAATGCAGTGGCTCAGGGGGATATCATTGGTTAAAAAGTTAATGGGATGAAAATTTTGAAAAAGGTTAAAAATTGCAGCTAATGTTATCTAGGTAAATGTTAGAAAGATTACATTTCTACCTAGAATAAGAAAGAAAGCCATATAGTGCTTATTCTTCTTCAAGTTATTATTTTGCTGGCGATAGAAACATAAAGGTTTATTCTATACCTTTTACATATATCTGAATGTATAAAGAAGTTATACTATTGATTTCAAACTGCTGTGTGTATCTCTGAGTAACTTTCAGCTCACTATTTTTGGTTTTCACAAAAATCCTACTCTTCAGATAAACTCAACACCTAAATTGCAGATGCCATACATTTTAAACTGTGATGCTGTGATCAGAGAAATCAGCATCACTAATTATAGAAGCAGTCCTCTGGCATGTAAATTTGAGAGGGCCATAATATTCTATCTTCTCTGCCCTGGGAGTTAAAGATACGTTATGTTCTGTGATGGTAATTTAAAGGCAGCATACAAATGTATGCTTCTCGATTCAGCATATCTCTTTAATTTTATTAATTTTTGTCTTATAGTATTCCTATTCTTTTGGATAGTAAAGCTGTATAACTTCTTTTAGTTTTTGCCTGAAGCAAAGTGCTAGTATTTGATTTATCTTCTGTACTTGTCTTTCTTTTAACAATATGAACTTTTTCTTAGACAAGTGCAATGCTGTGTGTGACCCCACAGGGAAATAGTTTTCTTTTTAAGGAATGTGTACAAAGTACTTAATAAGTCATGTCATTCCATGATTTACTGTATATTATATTTTCAGTGACTACAGTTAACTTTCTTGGTCTCTAGATGCCAACATTTTAATAAAAACAAGACATTTTCAACAAAATGTCAGAAACAAAGTGATCAAAGTGCTGTGGGAGCAGTTTGGCAACAGTTTGAGCTTTGAATTTCCTATTCAGTTTCCAAAACATTCACTTAAAAAGCATTTATTGAAGCTGAACTGCCTTTATCAGCCTGATCAGAGCTCCATAAAGAGCATGCATGATTCAACTGCCTTCCCAAGCTTTAAAAAATATAACTTTGATATATGCCTCACAAGTGCAGCACAATAGTTTTCATGCTCACGTTTGTTAAGATTTAGTGCAGCCATTAAAGAACAGAAGGGCTCTTTGGTGGCAATCCTCAGACACACCAAATATCCCAAAGCAAAACCTTCTACAAATCAGAGATTAAGGTACTGACAAAAATTTCCACTTGGTTGCAGTTTTCCCCTTTAAACCTTATATCAGGAGTGACTATCTTTTCGATCAAATCTCTCAGGGAGGTGAATAGATAGGTTTTTTCCTCTTGGAGGAAAATATCAACTGAAAGATAAAAAGTGACATTTTATGTGCCTTGTCCAGGAGTCAGTCGATTTATTTAAAAAACGGTGTGTGAGCCTGACCTATACATGAAGTTTGTGGCATGTCTCTCGTCAAGTATTGATCACTTAAGACTTTACTGTTTGCCTACTGCAATGTAGCTAATAATCTCTTTTTATTTAGTTTGTGGCTTTGAATTCTTATCGTGGCTTTTCTGATTTCTCTGGGACCTATTAGATCTCGCTTTTGCTGTGCAAATGGCTATGGAAATTAAGCTTGCTGAAGCACTTTTCCTGGGCAAACACTCTTTGTTTTCCATCAGTTCATGTGTCAAGTGGTTTGCATGCAGATAGGGTACATTTGGAAGCAGCAGGGTGCCATCAATCTTCATGACTTTGCTATACACACCATTTCACCTCTACCTGTTTCAGTGGGAGATTGTAAAGGATGGCTGAGCAATCAAGCTATTCCCCTTGACTGACATCAGGTATTTCTATCTAACTCACCTTAGCACTTTGGGGTCAATGCTGGATGCTTAGAAAAATTGGGCTCTAGGTGATATGATCAAATGTCTTCCACATTTTGATATATTTGCCAATTCTGTTAGCTTTCGAAATTGTGTTTTTGAATTTTATCCACAAATCAGAAGCAAAACTGAATTTTGTTCGCTTGTTTGTATACTCTACACTCATTATCATCCAGAATTTCGTGCATGATATACAGTAACTGTTTTATTTTCTGTATGACTTCATTGAGTTACCTGTCATGGAATTAAGAAGAAACAGTAAGTTACAAAAAATGAGCCATATTTATGAGGGATATTAAATAGACTTAACTTTTTTGCATTCTATCATGATCTATAATAAATGAATTAAATTTCAATCTTTTCAAGATAGTTGTTGATACAGATTGAGGAAATTATAATATGTATAACAGTAGAAAATCTCATTACACAAAATATTCTTGTGTGTGTGTTTGTATACATGGATGTTCTTGTATATATCTCTATAAACCACACATAGAGATATTTTATGCTATCATAGATCAAGTTAGTGAATTGATAGTGTTCAGAATTATACATCACTATTTAGTGTGTCTGTTACTCCTATTCATAGCTCAAAAAAATAACTCAGTAGTAATTTCTAATTATATTGGCTGTATGCTAGTCACGTTTTCATTTTTTTAAATTAAAATGATATTGCTATCAAAATCTTAAAGGAACTCTAGATAGAAGAGTAAAAAAAGCAGTGTGTTTACTTTTTAATTTACAACTTACATCCAATAATCATCTGCATTTGCTAGCCCAGTGTCAGTGTAATAGAACCATATTACATATGATAAACATGAATGGGAATAATAGGAGAAGAAGGTAAAATGTTAACAGCTTCACATATTCTAATCAGTAGTGAAATAGAAATATCATCCCAAATTAATGTAGAATTCTTTAGTACTCCATGTGTTCCAATGCTTTGGTTTATAAGTAATATATATATATATATATATATATATATATATATATATATATGTAAGTATATATATGTAAATATATATATGTAAGTAAATATATGTTGTAAATATATGTAAAAAGAAAACCTCTCAAATATTCTTAATTTTGATTGATGACTAAGTTAGATGTGAAAAACTGTATGTTAATGTGAGTTTATGTTTGTAGACTCATTAATGCAAATATATAATTAATAATGCTCCACTACTGAAAAGAAGAGCTACCAACTAGAATCTTTTAGATAATATACTTTAAAGAATGCATGCCACTTATGTCACATAAATGACTGCATTAAAAATGATAGTTCTTAGTATTAAAAATTTAAACACTCTTAGAATATATATTTCCTTTTATAATATAATTTAGCCCTGTTGTGTCTAAATTGATTTCTTTTTTCTCTCTCCTTTTTTTTATTTTTATATTTATTCCAGTGTAGTTAAAATATAGTGTTATATTAGTTTCAGGTGTACAATATAGTGATTCAACAATTCCATGTATTACTCCTTGTTCATCAACATAAGTGTACTCTTAATCCCCTTCACCTGTTTCATACCCCTACCACCACCCACTTTGCCTCTGGTAACCATCTGTTTCTCTTCTATGCCCAGTCTTTTTTTTTGATTTCAATAGTTACAGTATTAATCAATAGATTCAAATTAATAAATATTTACTGTCTGTAGTTAAAATGTGTAATTTTTTTGCAATGCTGTTGTTACCTTTTGCATCTTATTTTATTAGTACTTGGATATCTAAAACTGTGTCTATCTATTATCAATCCCTTCCTTGAGGACTCCTTTTCCCTTTCATTTGATACTCTAAGTCTGATTATGTGATAACAACAGGGAGCAGTCATATTCTCATGAAACCTTTGGACATAGTTGATTAATCCAGAGATGTGCAGTAGGTATAAGCTGAACAATCAGTTATTCTCTAGAAATTTGCCTACTAAGTAAGCCACAGAATAGTCTCATTTTTTGGTGAAAATTAACTTTTACCACATTCCAAGCACTTATCTGATATATGGTAAGTGGCAGTTGTTATTCTTATTTTTGTTACTAGTGATTTAGAGAATAGGACAGTTAAATCGTGGTTTTAACCTGCAAATGCTAGTTTTATAGCAGCATTTAAAGCTTTTCTCATGTCCTGCAGTGGGAAAGCAGAAAAAAAATGGGGCTCATGCATAGGATTTAATTGTTAGAATAGCTTAACTCCAAAGAAAGTTAAATTTCCAAACAAAGCTGATCTGCTACGTGAAGGTCAGGCCCTTGGTTGGGAAATAATGGGACATTAACATGAGATAGGGATATCTAGCTTGATTCCTTAGATAATTTTGGATATCCCAATCCTTCTGAACCTACTGGTCTCACAGAAATGGTCATTCTTCCACATTACTCACTAGCATACTTTTCTTGCCTAAAATATTGCATAGTACTGCAAGGGTGCATAACCCCTTTCCTAATCAGGATCTTTCCAACTTCCCATTAGGCCTACAACTAGCATTAATTTATAGCACTCCTTGCTGAAGATATGCTGGACCTTATCAGAGAAGAGAGAAAAAAGGACTGAAACTTAAATGATCTGCAAAACTTAACTAGTATGTAGCACTAGCAACTAGGAGAGTATGTGAGGGACTGAATTTTGAAGTTCTTTAATCCAGAGAGAATTTATTGATTTAGGAGCACTGACCTGTAATATAGGATTTAACAATTTAGAAAACAAGCCCAGAACAATGTACAGGTTTGCTACTAGGATAACTTTATAGAAACATGAAAAAAGTGGTAGCCTACTCTAAGTGACATTGAAATGTCAGAATTGACATTTCATACCGTGAATGAAGAACTAAAATAAAAAGAAATTGGGCTAACCAGAGTGGCTACTTTATGTGAGTGCCTAAAACTTGTGATAATTATGTTGAAGATACAGTTAGTATACGATTTAGCATGTCAATTGGGAATATGCTTGTGAGAAGGGCAACAGCATCACCAAAGTTTGATGACGTGTCTCCTTGTAGGTCACTCCTGACCATGTGAGAGGCCATTACAGAAGTAGGCTTAACTGAGAGCAATCAGGATGATAGATAGGACTCTGAACCAATGGTACTTAAGTATTGACAAGTCAAGTGGATGCAATTATTGTGATGTATGGCAAGGTCAAGAGGGCAACAAATGGAACCTAACCTAAGGAAAGTTAGAAATAGCATCTGTGGTTGTAGAGCATGACACCCCAGAGAAAAATAATTGGGTACCCTACATGGATCCTACTCATATTTTTAACATTCAGTAAAAGAAAAAGTGACTGACCTGGTGGCTAAGGATATCACCCAAACAAAAGTCAGCATCTCTGCCAGTTATTGGGACTGAAACCCTTTTTGGACTCAGATTCTGTGATTTAAGAGTTTGAATCTCAGGAGGAAGGATCCTGAAATACCATAGCAAGTGTAATCCTCAGATAACTATGTGCTGCAAAAGGGGAAATGCTCAAATGATTTTAGAACTCAAATTCCTTGAATAACTAAAGATATGGAGAATCATAATACGATCTTTATTAGATTGGGCACATTTATTCCATGTAATAAATGGAATTGTGTCCAAGATTTGACTTTCATTGTCACAATTACTTCTGTAATTCACCCAGTGGGCATTTTCCTGGACATGAATTTATAACTAGAATAGACATAATTAGTAGTTTGTACAGGGTCCTTGGTGAAGAGAGTGAATTAGAAACAAAACAAAAACCAGTATTTTTCCTCAGGAGATTATAGAATATCTTGCCATTTTTGAGTATAAAGTAGGCAGGGATTATAGTTTGGGTCATATTTTCATTTAATTATGCAACCAGATATTGAAGAATGACAGTAGATTATCACAAGGATAACCGCGTAATATCCCCAATTGCAGACACCACGAGAGATGTGATGCTTTTGCTAGAGAAGATTAACATAGCCATGGATACCTGGGATGTGTCCTTTCATTTGCTGAATATGTTTTGTTTGTTTTTCTCTCCTTATCTGAAAAAAAGATAGCAGCAGTTGTTCACCTGGAATGGGCAACAGTATATATTGTATGTTAACACCAGGGGTTTTCTAATGACTCTTTCACCCTTTGTATTGATGAGTCCAAAAGATCAGTACTGCCTGATCATCCCTCAGAATATCACATGGGCCCTCTCTATTGTTGACTTCCTGCTAATCAGACCAGCTGAGGAAGAATGGAGTACCAAGTTAGAGATCTTATGACAAGTCTCTGAGGGTGGGAGATAAACCCTATACAGATTTTCCTAACAAATCAACAAAATGTTTAGGAGACCAGTGGTCAGCAGAAGCATGTTTTGAAACATCCTCCAAAGGAAAAATTAGCAATCTTACACTTGTAACATGAAGAAGGAACACAATGCCTCATAGGCCTCTTCATGTTCTGGAGGCAGCATATTACACATCTGGAAATACTGCTCATACTGTATATTAGGTGATATGAAAATCTGCTAAAAGGACTCTTCATCAGGCACAGGAAACAGTGAAAGCAGCTTTCATGCTTGAGCCCTAACTTCCAGCAGACACTGGTATTAGAGATATAAATGATAGGAAAAGATTCCACGTGGAGTTTATGTGTATCTTTGATGGGAAAACCAAGTTTGGGAAGGCTGTCAGCAGACAATCTTCAGTTATCAGTTCCTTTATGGATACCTCAACTTCAGAGAGCTACTTCCCTAACAGCACATTCCTCTTAGGGCAACCCATATCAAATGATGGATTGGCAAAGGTGTATAACCCCAGACAATTCTAAAGGAGTTGATTAAGGCTGCCATTAGGCATGCATTGCAGCACAACTCCATCTCAGGGCTGACTTCCTGGGGAATTTCACTGGCAATAACTTTCTGGGTTTTTTTCTTTTAATTTCTTAATGTAGTTGATTGCTTTAATTGCTTTTAAGTGAAATTTATAAACAACCAAAGATTAATTTAGAGTAAGTTCAATTCTATAAATTAAGAGTAAACTCAAGTTTTCATATAGTTGGATTTTGTTTGCTAACATTTTAAGATATTTGCATTAAGTTTCCTTTGTGAAATTGGCCCATTAATTATCTTACTACGACTGTCCTTCTTAGGTTTGAATTTTTTTTTTTTATTGTAAAGTGATTTGGAAGAGTTCTCTTTTTTTCTATTTTTGGGAATAATGTGATAATTGCTTATTATTATTTAATTTTATATTATTAATAATATTATTGATAATGTTTAATTATTGGTTTAAATGTTTTTCATAATTCATTGAAAAGTCATCCTGATCCAGAGGTCTTCATTGGAATATTTTAATTATTTAATGTAATTTAATATAATTTTATATTATTTCTGCTATTTCTTTGTACTTAATTTAGCAAGAAATAATTTTCTAGAAATTTGTTTCCTTAATGGTTCAAATGTATTTGCATATTTTTTATAATTCTGACTATATTAATGTTTATAGCAACTATAATTCATTTTTTATTGCTGATATTGGTAGCTATGCTTTTAATTTTTTAAGTTTATTGATTTATTTTGGGAGAGAGAGAGAGAATGTGAAGGGGCTAGGGACGGTGAGAGAGGGAGAGAGAGAGAGAGAGAGAGAAAGAGAGAGAATTCCAAGCAGAGCCCAAAGCAGAGCTCAGGCTCAGGAACTGTGACATCATGACCTGAGCTGAAATCAAGAGTCTGAAGCTTAACTAACTGACCCACCCACAAGGCCCTCTTGTGCTTTTTTTAAAAAAATCAATCTCTTCATGTCTGTATTAATTTTACCAGTTTTGTCAAAGTACATATTCTCTTTTTGATTCTATTATATTTGAGCTCTAATTTATTATTACTTTGAGTTCTAATTATTATCACTTTATATATTACTTTATATTTGAGTTCTAATTATATTATTACCATTCTTTATTATCCCCTTTTACATTTTTTTGAGTATTTATTTCGTTGCTTTTCTTAAAGTTTCTCCTTGAGATAGATTGATAGCTTAGTAATTTTCATTATTTCTTCAGTAGTATTAGCCTTTAAAGTATACAAATCTCCCTCTATTTTTTTTTATTTATTTTATATAGGACTATTATAGTTCTTATATGTATCATTTTGTTTATAGTGTATTTTGAAATATTGCTAATATTCTTATGACTTATTATTCAATCTTTATTTACTCAGAATTATCTTTTAAGTTTTCTAAACTTATGGGACTTTAAGTTATCCTTTGCCACTGATTTTTATCTCAGTTCCCTGTGATTTGACAACATGCTCTTTGACAACATGCTTAATATTCAGTCCTTTGAGTTTTGTTCACTCCTACCATATGGAAAGAGAATATCACTTATTTCTAATCTTGTAAGCGTTATCTTTTAAGTGGTATAATTAATCCATTTATATTTAACATGTTTGCTAATATATTTGGATTCTCAAACTAACTTTGTGCTTTTTATTTTTACATGTTTTCTATTATTTTTCTATTTCTTCCCATCTTTTGGATTGATAGAATTTTTTTTATTGTTATTTTAGTTTTTCTCCAACATTTTACAGGATGTTTCTACTATTTTCTGTTTCTAACATCTTTTATATTTTTCTATTACTTTGCTAGTTTTACTAGAAATCCTATAATCTATATTTAATTTATTGCAAAAAAAATGTACCCTCTTGCAGAAGACATGAACAAACATTTCTACAAAAAAGACATACAGATGGTTAACAAACATATGAAAGGGTGCTCAATACCACTAATCATCAGAGAAATGCAAATCAAAACCCCATGAGATATCACCTCACACCTGTCGGAATGGCTAAAATCAAAAACACAAGAAACAAATGTTGACAAGGATATAGAGAAAAAGGAACCCTAGTGCACTGTTGGTAGGAATCCACCTGCTGTGGAAAACAGTATGGAAGTTCCTCAAAAAACTAAAAATAGAACTACCATAATCCAGTAATTCTACTACTGGATATTTCCCTAAAGAATACAAAAACATTAATTTGAAAAGATATATGCACTCCTATGTTTATTGAAGCATTATTTGCAATAGCCAAAATATGTAACAGCCCAAGCATCCATCAGTAGATGAATGGATAAAGAAGGGATAGTGTGTGTGTGTGTGTGTGTGTGTGTGTGTGTGTATATATATATATATAAAATGGAATATTACTTGGCCATAAAAAAGAATGAAATCTTGCCATTTGCAACAACATGGATGAATCTAGAGGGTATAATGCTGAGTGAAATAAGTCCGAGAAACACAAATACCATATGATTTCACTCATATGTGGAATGTAAGAAACACAAAACAAATGAACTACAGAAAAAAGAGACAAATTAAGAAACAGACTCTTAACTACAGCAAAGAAACGTATAGTTACAAGAGGGGTGGTGAGTGGAAGATGGGTGAATTAGGTAAAGGGGATTAAGAGTACACTTATTGTGATGTGCACTGAATAATGTATAGAATTGTTGAATAGTATAGTATTGTACACCTGAAACTGATATAACATTGTATGTTGAGTATACTAGAATTAAAAAAAAAATAACGTGTAGCTGGATGATGCAAAATTAGAAAACATTTAAATCTATTTAGCCCTTACATCAAAAAAAAAATCTTTCTCAACGTGGTGCCTGGGTCCCTCAGTTCATTGAGTGTCCAACTCCTGATTTTGCTTCAGGTCATGATCCCAGGGTCATGGGAATGAGCCCTGCATTGGGCTCCATGCTCAGCATGAAACCTGCTTAAGATTTTCTTTCTCTCTCCCTCTGCCCCTCTCCTCCGCTCATGCTCTTGCTCTCTCTCCAAAATTAAAAAAAAAATCTTTATCTTTTTTCTTTTAAATTTAGAAGTAATCATTAATATTATTTTATGTGGTTAATGTCTATTTATATTTATGCATATACTTATACTATTCTTATTCTTCATTTCTTACGTATTGGGGGCTCACTCCATGAGCACTGTCTTACTGCCTAAAATATATCTGCTAAAATTTCTTTTAGTTTGGGTTTGTTGGTGGTAAAATCTCTCAAATTTTGTTTGTATGAAAATATCTAAATTTTCTGTTTCCATGGAAATGTTTTTTCTGCATACAGAATTCTAATTTACAATTATTTCTATTGGTACAATGACAATATCATTTTGCTGTCTTGTGGATTCCTATATTTTAATATGTAACTGATAACTCCAATAGTTGAAGTCTTTTCATGTCTGTTCCTACTGTTACACACATATGCACTTATATTTATTTATATGTAAATGAATATATTTGTGAATGAACACACACATATATATTTATATTTATATGTGTTTGTAATTCTGCTTGTGTCTATGCTGAGTCAATCATTCTCCAGGAAAATTGTGTATTAGAGCATTTTAGGGCTCATGAGGTAAGGGCAACTCTAAGGAGTATCTTTGTTTACTTTTGTTGCCAGGCTTCAGAAGGCATTAAATTTAGAAACTGTTTTAAACTAAATTAATGGCTTGATGATTTTTTCTCCGCCTAAGGTGAACTTGAGGTTACTGTCTACAGGAGAGATGCTATATTTACAACTTCTCAACACCATTTTTCCATGCTCTGATTAGTATCAAAGAAACTTATGCTTAACTTTAAAGCAACATTTCCTGAAGGAGGATGGTGCAGTTTTATTTTGGGTTCACCCTCACACTGAAAGTCATCATTAGTTTCTTCTTTAGACTCCACAATTTAGGTGGACTCTGAAATTTGTTCTCTCATCCTTGTATTGCCCTGATCTTGAAAATCAATTGTTCAAGTTCCCCATTTGCCAATTAATTTGGGGACAAAACCAGCTTCAGTAATCTGCTAATTTCTTTGATTTTGATCATCACTGATATTTTTGGCCTGATAACTTTTTGCTATCTTGCTAGTATTGTAATGCTCGTAAAAGATTTAAAACTTATTTCATCATGTAATTTCCATTTTTCAGTAGAAGGTTTGAACAGAGTATCTTTCTACAGTAATGATTTTTATATATGTTTCAAGATTTTTGAAACTGTGATTTTTTTTCTTAATGCCTAATACCCAATCAACACTTCTAAATATTTCTTGTATGTATAAATAAAATGTGTACACTGTCTCTTTCAATAGAGCTACTTCTACAGAGGTGAATGATACCAACTTTGGGCTTAATGATGATCTTAGGTTACCTAGGGTATATCTTCTATTTAAGACAGATTACAAATTAGATCTGAATTATAAGTGAACATGCTCTTTAATTACTTGAAAGAAAAAAATATAAGCTAAATTCTCATCCTAGTAGTATTCTACATATCTTTTTCATTTCCAGGATAATGATCCTTGGGAAGATAAAAGCTAACATAATCATAGCTACTACTTATAAAGAACTCATTAAGTACAAGACTTGCTAAATGTTCAGTCTTCACAAAATTCTCCAAGAGGTAATGTTACCACATACCCCCTTCTGCAGATAAGGGAGCTGAGCCACTTTAGGTTAAGTGTTGAGTTCCCGCTTACAGAGTGCATAAATCAGGGAGCCAGCCAAGAGGCAAACTGTTCTGGTGTCAGAGTCCAAGACTAACAATGGTACTGCCCACTCACCAGCACCCCCCTAAGATAATCTCAGAACATTACACGATAGCTAAACAAATTGTGATTCTGGCATGCTGATCTGTGTTGTGTTTTACCTTAACATAAATCTCCACATTTGTGCAGTCTGGGAAAGTAAATCAATGTCAGAACAGCCTTAAGAGCCAACTACAGTTGCTTTATGACTCCAATGCAGTGATGATATCACCTTCCAGCTGCAGTCAAGTAGATATTAGGATCATTACACCAAAACTTGTTTTTCTTTGCATAGCACTGACCATGTTTTAAAGACAAATCATATGCCACAGATTTATAGAATTTTAGACCTGGAAGTGGTCCCTGGGATTGCCCATTCCTTCCTTCTCCTTATAGATGTGAGGATACTGATCCCTACTGAGAGGATCTTATTTCAAAGCCATGCCCTGTTTTTATTCCCGGTCTTCCTGATTCCAGTGTTAGCTTTCTCGTGTGCAGTCTTCTCTTTATTAATGCCTAATATCCAGCAACACTTCTAAATATTTCTTGTATGTGTAAGTAAAATGTGTACACTATGTTAGGAATAATGTTTTACATGGCCATTAACTCAAACTTGTTATTTTGGTCATTCAGTGTTTCATATCCTAATTAATTTTTCAAGTTCTTCCATCCATTTGTAACAGAAATAAATTAAATCATTCCACTAGAATTGTATACATGTCAATTATCCATACATCAATTAACAGTACTTGTTTTATATACTTTTAAATCACAATTTAGGTAAATTTTTATTTTTTAGAATCATTTATCTTTGTAGTGATTTTTATCCTATATAAATATGAAATAGCCTTTTTGGATCATTTTCTGTTTTTGCTGTTGTAATTGTGAGGACTTTTTCACTTATGTTTTTATTTTTTTACCTCTCCTAGGTATTTTGATATAGAATATCTAAGTCTTCACTGAAAAGTAAATAATTTTTCACTTGACAATAGCTTATCTTTTTTGAATAGAGGATCCCTAGAGGATCAATATCCAGCTAGGGCTGAGCTCTAGCTCATACTAAAAAAAAATATCTAGCTTCTAAGGAAAAAGGAGCAAGAGAAGAGTTTCCCACTGACCTGGCTTTCTCTAATTAATAATCATATTAGTTGCAATGAGGTTTTCCTTCCATTCTTTGGTGGAGTGCCATGGACTCTTTACCTCCATCCCTCAAAAAATGCCGTTGTCAATTTTTGATTTTCATTATTCAGTAAATACTTAAACTTATACACTCCGCTTCCCACATCAATTAATGTTTCTATATAAATACTCTTTTATATTTTATCTCTATATAAATGTATAGGCATATGTGTACATATGTGTGTATATGTGTATGTGTATATATATGTGTACATGTATGGATATCTATATGTATGTGTGTGATCTCAAGGGATCTGACACATTGAAGTGAATACAACTCTTTATGGGCTGCCATTTAACAAATGATTTAACGTAACTATTAACTTTATGTTCAGAAAAATGCTCCTTTATAAAATATATGTTAAATAAAATCAACTCATTTTTTTTGTTTTTCATATAAGATTTGAGAATTAGGTAACATATCTGATTCTGAGTCTTATCATAAACTTTAACAGGGTAATATAAATGTTATTATTTATCAACAAATATTTTAGTTAATATTTTTTACTGCTAAATATTCAACAGAGAATTTCCACTGATTGTAATAATCTTATATTTACTACTTAATTAGTTGGTTTAAATTGGTGGAAATAATCATATTTTAATAGTATTCATGAAAGTTTTCTATTATGAGTCACTTTTCAAAACAGTAATAATAAGCCACCATATGATTCCTGTTGCATATAATTTTATTTATTGAGTTATTGGTAGGATTTTTTCCAGTCTTTTTAATCATCCAGGTATAAATAATTTTTTGTGGAAGGATGATAGTTCATCTGGGTACGTAGAGCATTTATTGAAGAATATTGAGGTTAGAATTTCTTTGGGTGAGTAGTAGATTATTTGGTCAAGTCCTAGAAAAATTTTGATGAGGCAATTATACTCAATGAAATAATTCTAGTAGAATTATTGGTATATCTGCTGAGTGTGAGGTGTATAAACAGAAGAAATAATTGATATAGGGCGTGCCTGGGTGGCTCAGTAGGTTGAGTGTCCAACTCTTCATTCCAGCTCAGGTCATAATCCCAGGGTCATGGGATAGAGCCCCCTGTTGGGCTCCATGCTGAGGAGCCTGCCTAAGATTCTCTCTCTCTCCCTCTCTCTCTCTCTCTCTCTCTCTCTCTCTCTCTCTTTCTCTTTCTCTACCCCTCTCCCTGCTAGTGTGCACTCTGTCTCTAAAAAAAAATAAATAAAAATATAGTTTATATGGTTTACTTTCAAAAACCAACTTGGCGGTGATACAGGTTTTCTAAATGTAACATCAAGTGTTCCATCTGTTTCCATCCATTCTTTAAAATATTGTGATTTTATGGTATATATATTGTGACAAGTAGCACACTTGTTTATGTTTATTATATACTTTATTTTCAAAACTTGTCATTGATTTGTATAAAATATAGAACAATTTATCCCAATATTTTTAGAGTAATGATTTAAATTTTAAAAAGTAATTTTAAGGGTACCTGGGTCGCTCAGTTGGTTAAGCGTCCAACTCTTGGTTTTGGCTCAGATCATGATCCCATGGTTTGTGGGACTGAGCCCCCATTGGCTCTGTGCTGACAATGCTGAGCCTGCTTGGGATTCTCTCTCTCCCTCTCTCTGTCTGCCCCTCCCCTACTTGAATACATTCATGCTCTCTCTCCCTCAAAATAAATAAATAAACTTTAAAAAAGTAATTTTAAAATAATACAATAAATAACAATCTACCTCATATCTAGATTATATTTTGAACACCCCTCCTAAAAGTATTTTTAAGATATGAATACATAAATAAAGCACTTTCAGTAGCAACATGAATTAAATCATTAAATTTCATTTGTGTTGTTGATTTTATTGAAATAATTGACAATAATTAAAAATCAAAGATCAGTTTAAAGAATCACTGTAAAATCTTAAAACTCCAATATAATATAAAATAATGTTAGTACATTATTTTTTCTCACTATTTGTCCTCATGGTTTTTTATTTACATATGAATAATTATGGGTTGAATACAACACTTGTTTTCTTCACAATTTTAATTTGAATAATTATATTATCATTCTAATATTGAAGTATTAGTTAATTTATAATTTTATAACTGTAAATACATAGACATATTTTTAAATGAATACACTTTGTTACAAATGCAAAGATATTCCCTGTAAAGTAGTGGATATAAGCAAGTGCCTCACTGCCTTATTTAGTTTAAGAAACTAATTCAATCTTCAGTAATGCATTTATAGAAATTCTTGGTAAAAACACACTTGCTTATAGACAGGTGACGCTATCTGCTTATAGATGAGGGGTAGGATCAAGATTAAAAAGACAGCAGTAGACAATTTGTTCTGAAAAGTAACTGCCCTATTTTTTTTTTTTAACTGCTGAAGGGAGCTCATGGAAAATAGATGAAATGGGTAAAAAGTCAAGAATAATTAAGAAAAATGATAGTGTTAAATTGAATGAAGGAAATGCATCTCCTTATATAATCTTCTCTTCCCATTTTTCTCCTTTACTTTTAAATGTCATCCCTGTACTCAAATTATTTAGGATAGTGCTCCAAAAAAGTGAATGGTTTTTAGGTAATTTTACATACCCCTTTGATAAAGTTGATTGGATACTTTGTTAAGTATAGCTTGTTTAGATTGTGAGTCTACTTTCTGTGACTTAAATGGATCAAAATTAATAAAATAATTGAGGGATATCAGCTTTCCAAGGGGAATAGCTTAATTTACCTTTAGATTTATTTTCCACCTCATCTTACAAAATCTTTTTTTTTTTTTTTGGTAGATTCTCTTATATATAATTTCTCCATTTTACATGTATATTCAAAGTAATACCATAATGAGATATGCCACAGAGTAATTTATACTTTCATTACAGTTAATTATACCAATCAGTTAATCCACATATTAGGTAAAATTTTATTTTTATTCTTTAACATAAAAATTAAAACCACACATTTTTTAATTTACCGTTTTCTGTAATGCATTATTTCAGGTTGAAATAATTATATTTAGTCAATTCATATTCCTCTGTTTTGGTAAAAAAGAACAATATCTAGTTTACGCATTTCTTCGAGTGAGTACAGAGACTTGGAATAAAAGATATTTAAAAAATAAATTTTTATAAGCTTTTAGAAGACAAAAATATATAATTTTAAATCCCAATATATTAACTTTAAAATTTTACCAAAATGTCGGAAATTTAAAAAGTTTTTAATTTTTTAATGTTTATTTATTGTTGAGAGACAGAGAAACCCAGAGCACAGGCAGGGAGGGGCAGAGAGAGAGGGAGACATAGAATATGAAACAGGCTCTAGGCTCTGAGCTGTCAGCACAGAACCCAGTGTGGGGCTCAAACTCATGAACTGTGAAATCATGACCTGAACTGAAGTTGGATGCTTAACCAACTTAGCCACCCAAGCACTCCTCAAAATTATTTAAAATTGGAAATTTTATAACAGACGAGATGCGAAGCCACAGGTAAATTGGCAATAAGCAACAAAAGAAAGTTTCATGGTAGTGTCACTTATTTCATTAAATATTTATCAGCACTTATTAAAAAGGTAGTGAAAGAGACAACAGAGATACAAAATGAGAAAAATATGCCCCATATCTTATGTTTTTCAGGTTCCTAATGCATAAATATGCATTTTTAAAACTATATTAATATGTAAGTTTTATAAAAAAAACACATTTTTTAATCCATAAATAAACACATCATACATTTAGATGTGTTAAGAAAATCATGATAGAAGAGTCAAAGTTTGAACTACATTTTCAAACAGGAATACATGTTTACCAGATAGTAAGGAGAGCAGTTATATTCCTAGCAAATAAATTGTACACAGAGACTTAGCCTGAATCAATGGAGGAGTGTGTTTGGCTGAGAATAGAGTGCAAATCATGGACAGAGAGAGAAAGATGAGCAAAGTGGCAGACAAGAATAAAACAAGAAACAAGACAAGGGAAAAAAAGTGCCTTGCACTTCATGGTGAGTAATTAGTTTTTCTGTGTTAAATAAAGAGGTATTTAAGAGGTTTAAGAGTATATAGATTGCACTGGAGGTCAAAACTGGCAGACAAGTTCAGCACATGTTACAAATACACCATAATGCAGGTGAGAAGGGAAAAAAACCTGAAGTATACCAATAGTGAGCAAGCTAGACAAAAATAATAACAATGATCCTTGCCAAGAGGGTGTCCTTGGAGCCCATATTAGCTTCTCTCTGATTGGACTGAGAGAAAAAAAATCCATTAATAACAGAGAAAAAACAAATCCTATTCATTTCTTTTAAAAAATAGTATTAAAAATAATACCTCAATTAGAGAATGCAGATATAAGTTACATTTAAGCCTTCATGGTTGCAGGTCCGTGTATCTTTGCTTTAACTATAGCTCTAGCTTTCTCCTGACATTCCAGAGTAATTACTGATAGCAACACCCTCACTCTTAAGTGTCACAGTTTAATTGATAAATTATATGGTCACCACAGTCATAAGTTATACCTGTACATCTCTACATATCTTCTCATTTTACATAGTATTAAAGTCAAAGGGGGACATCTCAAACTACGAAAAGTTAGGGAAAAAAATACACTGAAAACAAATTTAATGTTTAGTCCAGCATTTGATTAACTTTGTCACCTGGACAAAGCTAATGAAATTTGAAAAAACATTCAAATTCAGGATTGTTTTTCCTTTTGACTGAGATATAAGCACATGTTCTATGACTTCACACTGGCTTAATCTTCTTTTCAACAAGTTAGAAGGTGAATGCTGAAATCTTGCTGCAACGACACTTCAGTCTTATCAGTAGGCAACATTTTCAACTTTTTCTTATAGAGCAGTCCAATGCCATAACAAATTTAAATCTTAAATAAGGATCTAATGTGTGGTCAAATATTTAAGTATATTTTTTCTACAAGTTAAAACATTTTAGGAACTATGTAGTTCAAAGCATGTGATTACTACAGGTGGCGACATCACTTTTATAAGTGGTGTTCTCATCTTACTGATTTACTTTAAAACTGCTTTACTGATAAAGTTAGATTCACTCTCTACAAAAATATATATGTATATTAATTTATAAACATACATCATTCTTGGGGCACCTGAGTGGCTCAGTTGGTTAAGTTTCAGACTCTTGATTTCGGCTCAGGTCATGATTTCGTTATCTTGGGGCTCCTGGGATCAAGCCCCATGTTGGGCTCTGTCTGACAGCATGGAATCTGCTTGGGATTCTTTCCCTCTCTCTCTCTCTCTCTGCCCCTCCCCACTTGCATTCTCTCTCTCTCTCTCTTTCTCTCTGTTTCTCTCTCTGTCTCAAAATAAATAAACATTTAAAAAATATATATCATCTTCGTGAGTTTATTTTGAAAACTAAATCTTTATTTAAAAATTTGCAATTTCTATTTTTGTTAAACACAACATAGTACAACAAATGAGTATGGAAATAAAATTGTCTAATATAAATCATTGTATTTAAAATGCTTAAGAAATATTATTTTAGCATATGCATGATTATTCAATTTTCATCTTTAATTAATATCACTGGAAATGACCAGTTAATATCATTAAAACTTTTCCAGGGGAAAGAAAATTTATCCCTTTTGTGGATAACAAATTCCAAATGAAACAAAAACTGTCTAAAGGCACTGAATAACAAACTAGTAGAGACACATACTGAAAAGAAGTTGAAGCTTGGATAAAAGGGAAGTCACTGGATAAATTTCTGTGTGTGTGTGTGTGTGTGTGTGTGTGTGTGCACACACGCGTGCGTGCGTGGCATGGGTGCATTCTCTTATGTCCTTTAGCCTAAGGGGGGGATATACCTTTTAGCTAAAACTTAGGAAGAAAATCTATAGTCTCATTTCTTGGGTACTAGAGGGAAAAGTTAAGGCAGCTATAGGTGTAAGGGTCTGAATGTGTTGAAATCCAAATTCTCAGTGTGGTAGTATTAGGAAGTAGGGTATTCCAGAGATTCTTGGGTCATGAGAGTAGATCCTCTCATGCATAGAATCAGTACTTTTATAAAAGAGATCCCAAAGATCTCCCTAGCCCTTTCTACCATGTGGCCACACAGCTAGAAATCCCTGGGCCTTCCCTGAACGTGAAATCTGCTGGCACCATAATCTTGCATTTCCTATACTCCAAAACTGTGAGAAATAAACTTCTCTTGTTTATAAGCTACCTATTCTACAGTATTTTGTTAAGCAACCTGGATGGATTAGTTTTAGTGTGAACCATAAACTTAATCAGTCGTGTTAGCATGAAAATAGCCAACTTGAACCAAAGGGGAAGGAGACAGGCAGGAATGAAACAAGGTTATCAGACTTGTATTTTTTTTAATGTTTATTTTTTATTTAGTCTAAGAGAGAGAGAGAGAGACAGACAGACAGACAGACAGACAGAGAAGGTGAGGGAGGGACAAAGAGAGAGGGAGAGAGAGAATCCCAAGCAGGCTCCACACTGTCAGCACAGAGCTCAACCAGGGCCCAGTTTCACAAACCATGAGATCATAACCTGAGCCAAAATCAAGAGTCACACACTTAACCAACTGAGTCACCCAGGTGCCCCTGCCAGTTTTATATTTTACAGGATGGAACCATAGAGCTATTTGGCTAAGAATATGCAATATTCTTTAAGATTAAGAGAAGTTCCTCAAAGGCAATTCAGAGGTAGTGAGGACTGCTTCCTCAGTTTCAAAAGGGAGGCCATTGCCTGGATTCAATAGGTCAGATGACCCCTACTCAAAGATGTTGGGGGGGGGGGGGGATCTACCCAGCAAAGCCAGAAAAGCATGGCTACCTCCACCTAGGTTTTGAAGGATGGGATATGCTGGAGCTACAGACATGTGACCCAAGGCAGAGACTGTAACAAGGACCAGGCGACCAGTAGGGCAATGCCCAGTAGATCCATAGTGTTGGGCTGCCCCTGAGACCCAAGCAGGTAAGGCCACCAGCTTGTGATTCCAGCTCTGGGGAGCCACAGAGAGTAGCTGCATGAGCTGTGCCCAGCAAAGCCAGGGGGTTTGAGGACACCCCAGCGTGTCTAGAAGGGAGGACCCCTGCCTCAGTGGGCCTGGAATTCACAACATCCAGTTAAAGAAGATTATTTTGAGCTTTAAAATTTGATGCTGTTTCTCTGTTGAATTTTGGACTTGCTTGGGGCCTGAAACACCCTTATTTCCTATTTCTCACTTTTGGGATGGGAATGTTTACCCATTCTATCCCACCAGTGCATTTTGGAAGCACCTAACTTGTTTAATTTCACTGATTCACAGCTAGAGAACAATTTGCCTCAGAATTAATTGTACCTTGAGTCTCACCCATATTTGATTTAGATGATATTTAGATGAGACCGACTTTAGATTTTTGAGTTAATGCTGGAATGAATTAACACTTTGGGGACTGGTGGGGTAAAATGAATGTATTTTGCCTGTGAGAAGGACATGAATTTTGGGGTTTGGGGTGGAATGCTATGGTCTGAATATTTGTGTCCCCCCATCTCCAAATCTTAATGCTCAATATGATTTTTCAGGATGAAGGGCCTTTGGGAGGTACTTAGGTCAAGAGGATGGAACTCTCCCGAATGGGATTAATGCTCTTACAAAAGAGACCCCAGAGAACTTCCTCTGTCCTTCCTCCATTTGAGGATACAGTGAGAAGGCATCTTCTAAGAAGTGAGCCCTCATTAAACACTGAATCTGCTGGCACTATAATCTTAGACTTCCCGTTCTCCAGAACTATGAAAAGCAAATTACTGTTGCTTATAAGCTACCCATTCTGTGGTATTTTGTTATGGTAGTCCAAACAGATGAAGATAATAGGAGCTGGGAAGTGAGGGAAAAAAACCCTAGAAAGGAGTGTAAAAGTGAGGGACATCCCAAATTCTAAAGGTACATTTGGCTCAGATTTCTGGATGAATTACACATATTTGTGGCAGTTTCCAAGTAGCCCAGAAAAGGCTTAGGCTAATATAATTGAACACAGACAGCAGCTGCCACCACTTTACCAGGGGCAGAATTTATTATTTGAATTCAGCTGGTTGTATCTAGATTTTGTTCATGATACTTCGTAGAGGCACAAGATTCTTTCATGTTCCTCCAAAGATTGTGTGTGTGTGTGTGTGTGTGTGTGTGTGTGTGTGTGTGTGTGTGTGTGT
>NW_024412405.1:40429687-40454500 GCF_014898765.1 Herpailurus yagouaroundi
TGTGTGTGTGTGTGTGTGTGTGTGTGTGTGTGTGTGTGTGTGTGTGTTTCTAGTTGTATAATTATAGTATCTGCATAAATGACTTATCCTAGTATGTTTAATTTAGAATAGTTTGTTTTCCAGTCTTCTTGAATTTTCTAGAATACCTGAGATATTGTTTACTGATATTATGATTACGACATCCTTCTCTTTTTTTTAAATTTTTAATGTTTATTTATTTTTGAGAGACCGAGAAAGACAGAGTGTGATAGGGGAGGAGCAGAGAGAGAGAGAGAGAGAGAGAGCGAGAGAGAGAAAGAATAAGAATAAGATTCGGAAGCAGGCTTCAGGCTTTGAGCTGTCAGCACAGAGCCTGACATGGGGCTGGAACTCACAAACCACGAGATCATGACCTGAACCAAAGTCAGATGCTTAACCGACTGAGCTACCCAGGCACCCCTTATAGACATCCTTCTAAAGTTGATTTTAACAGTCATTTTACTGTTTGGGTTTTTAGGATAAACATTTTTGCATCTTATAAAAGGTAATATTCTATTCCTATTCTATTCTATTCTATTCTATTCTATTCTATTCTATTCTATTCTATTTTTCATGGAATTATCCAGAAAAACTAATCTTTGTCAAATGGCATTACAGAGTTAACTGTTAAAGATGAATTTTCATCTTTAATTTGTTGGAGTCACAGATAGGTGGATATCCTGATAATCTATCTACGTAGCTAAATTATACTCTGATAATAAATTCTGCCTGGCACTAGTAAGTTACATCCTATTTTGTAATAATGTAAAGATTTCTTAATATTCAGGAAACAACATTTATTTGGTCCATTTTTATTGACTTTTTTGAGGCATAAATTACCTAAAGTAAAATTGGCACACAGTAAGTGTATAATTCAATGGATTTGGAAAAATTTATACAGCAGAATAACTATCAAGTTGATCAAGTTTAAAACTTTTCTATCATCATATAAAATTCCCTTTACTCCTTTGTTGTAAATTATTGACTCCAAATCCATGTTTTACACACCACTGATCTCATTTCTACAATGGATAAGTATATCTAATTCTAGAAATTCACATAAAGAAAATCCCATGGTAGCAGTCTTGGCTTATTTTGCTCCGCATACATTTTTTGACTTCAGACACATAGTTACATGTGTCAGTCAGTAGTTCATACTTTCTAAAACTACTGATTAGGATTCCATCATGTGAACATACTATAGCTTATGTATCCTTTTGACTGTTGATGGGTATTTGGCGTTTTTTTCCATGTCAACTATTAAAAATATAATGGCTGTAATTATGCATGAATATATTGGACAGATGATTTTATTTCTTTTGATAAATACCTAGGAGTGTAATTGTTAAGTGTGTCATTGTGTAATTACTCTTGCAATGACAAGCATTCTAAATGAGCGTTCATATCTAGGCAAATCTGGTACTATCATATTTTTAGTTTTAGCCATCTAACGAATGTGAACTGGTATCTCATTGCTCTTTATTTTGCATTTCCCTTGTGACAATTTATGTTTAATATTTACTTACTTGTTTACTGACATCGTGTATAATGTGTTGTCCTTTTTGTAGTGTGTGTTCAGACTTTTACTCATTTTTAGATTTTTAAATTTCTTAATATTTAATCATAAAAGTTCTTTATATATTGTGAACATAAATCCTTTGGCAGATACATGCATCAAGAATGTTTACTCCTACCTGTGGCTAATCTTTCTATTTTTGTAGTAGTATTTTTTGAAGAGAATGTGATTTTAATTTTGGTAATTCAATTTATTATTTTTATATGTTAATATTGTATTCTGTCTAAATAATCTGTGTCTTCCCCAAGGTACAGAAGATTTCCTCCTGTACTTTGCTCTAGAGATTTTAGAGATTTTGCTTTTATGCTGGGTACTTCAGTCTTTATATTCTTTATTTTTGTGTATGGTACAAAGTACCATAAGTAAGGGATAAGGCACATTTTCATTCTATCTAGTTGTAATACTTAAAAGTTTGTTGATGGGACACCTGAGTGGCTCAGTCGGTTAAGCGTTGGTCTGTTGAATTCGTTCAGGTCATGATATTATGGTTTGTGAGTTTGAGCTCCATGTTGGGCTCTGTGCTGACAGCAAGGAGCCTGCTTTGAATTCTCTCCCTGCCCCCTTTCTCTCATAAATAAACAAACAAACACTTTAAATAGTTCGTTGAAAAACCTATCCTATCTCTGGTGAATTCTGTTAGCACCTTTTACAGACATCTATTATAATTTGCTTTATTTTTAAAATTTTCTTCGATTTGGATCAGAATATCACCTTAAAAATGCTCTCTCCTTTTCTTTCTTTCTTTCTTTCTTTCTTTCTTTCTTTCTTTCTTTCTTTCGTATTTATTTATTTATTTACTTACTTATTTATTCATTCATTCATTTGAGGAGTGCAGCAAAGAGTTTGATTGATTTACTGTGAATCTTCCATGAATTTTTAAAGAAATAAATACTTCTGTTCAGTAATGATTCTTTCTAAAGCAATCAAAGAGAACAATTGTTTACTATCAAATTCTTCTGTTTCCTTTGTTTTTGCATACCGGGTTTCTCAAATTCTTGGAAATGTTTACTAAAATCATCTTGCATTTCTAAAAAATTTTCTCATATATTTAGTGTCTGTGTTATTTGGCATACACAGTATTATATGTATTCCAGTTTCCTTAAAACCTACACCTCTTATCTTTATAGTAGTTATTCTATATACTAGGTAGTGTGTTTTTTAAGTTTACTTATTTATTTTGAGAGAGAGAGAGAGAGAGAGAACAAGCAGGGGAGGGGCAGAGAGAGAGGGAGAGAGAGAAACCCAAGCAAATTCTGCACTGTCAACGTGGAGCCCAATGTGGGGCTTGAACTCACGAACCTCAAAATCATGACCTGAACTGAAACCAAGAGTCAGATGCTCAACCAACTGAGCCACCCAGGTGCCCCTATGCTATTTAGTGTTATTAATTTAAATTCCCTATGTCAATTTTTTTTTGCATTCAAGGAATATTGTATTCATTGGCTCATCCACATAGATTAAAACTTGATTTACTTTGTTTTAATGTATTTTTAACTATATTATTTTGCATGTTATTTAAGATGGCTAACACAGTTTCTTCTATGTGGTACACATAGGCAAAATTAAGGGTCAGTTTCTCATAGAATTTTCTCTCCCAGGTCTTCAAGATTCTTTTTACGTAGTTAATCTTATTTTAGGAAACTCATCCCCTTTCTGTCAAATAACAATCCTTCTCTACTTTAAAATTGCAGTCAAGAAAAAAATTTACCCAAATATAAAGCCTAGCCCCTTTCTGGAGTTATGCAATTCTTTCCATTGACCAGTTAATTTCTGATGAAATCCAGCCACTCAGTATCTCAAATTTTTCTCACATTCTGTTTATTAATCAGTTGGAAATGTTAAATACAAGTCTCTGGATATTGATGTAGAAAGTAAATTCAAGAATTTTGCTTTTATACACTGTCTGACAAACTTCAATTCAGACATCTCACCAGAGGCTTCAGGAATATTCAGAAGCTCAACAGACTCACAGGGCTTCTGTTCTCTCAGTAGGGTTGACATCAATTTGCACTAACACTGAATGTTCACAGGCTTTTGAATACATCACAGGCAAGAGTCTATACACTGACTACCAAATGTTTAATTTTAATACTCACCTTGTCCTTCTTTAAATATCTCCCCTCTTTAGAATTAAAAGGGTCTCAAAAAGTCATTTGGGTTTTTAAATAACACTGGATGAATAAAAGTTCTCTTCAAAAGGTTAAAAGAACCCATAACTCTTTGAATAGAGAAAACACAGATGATCTCTTTTGGTAATTGTTAAAGGTCATGTTTTAATCTAGTGCCTCCAACTGATAATAGGGAACAGCCACAAGACTATAGCTGAAGGTCATAACATCACACTGAACTCATAGTATATTAGAATAAAATCAATTAAACATGGTATTTGTCTTCTGAATTTGTTGGCTCTGACGAAGTTCAAACCCCCATATTTGTTGTGCATATTTTTAGAGTGATATGTATTGAATCTTTTGAGGAAATTATAATAACAAGCAAAATAAATTAGATGGATCACAATATAACTCAATAATTTAAATATTTGTGAATATTACCTTTGAATTCTATGGTATAAAAAGTTGTTTTAATACAGGGCACCTGGGTGGCTCAGTGGGTTAAGTGACCGACTTTGGCTCAGGTCGTGATCTCACGGTTCATGGGTTCAAGCTCTGTGTCGGCTCTGTGCTGACAGCTCAGAGCCTGGAACCTGCTTCAGATTCTGTGTCTTCCTCTCTCTCTACTCTCCCCCGCTCATGCTCTGTCTCTCTGTTTCTCTCATAAATGAATAAAGGTTAAAAAAAAATTTTAAGTTGTTTTAATATGTATTGACCATGAAATAATATCTTGACAAAATTTTTTCATTTAAAAATTGATTTTTAATATTTTCCTTCCTTCATAATGTTTGTTTCCTGCCAGATGAAATATATAATTAATTGTTCTGATAACAACTGTCCAGAGAGATATTAAAACAATTCAAACTTTAATGCTCTGGCATTGCCTTTCTCTTGACACATCTATAATGTTGGACTAAACTCAACCTAAAAACTAAAATTATCTTACAGTTGTAACATGTTACTGATATAGAATTCCATATTATTCACAGCACATTAAAATGTTAAGATTAGAAAAGTAATCAAAATTGATAATGCCTCAAAATACTTGGTAATTTGTTGCACACCCAAGAGAAGGGATCCAATAATTTCACTAACGTATAATTTTTCTTTATAATAAACCTTGTGAGACAGGTATTTTTATGACAATTTTTAAAGAGGTCAAACTAGGGTTAAATTATATGTCAAAGTTTACCATATGATTTAAGACTAGATAAGGACTAACACAGAGATCTTCTTAGTTTTCCTTACCTGTCTTGCTCTATTGCACTCTATCCCTTCAAAGATCCATTTCAAAGCTGACTTTAGAGATTCAGAAGGTGCTCTGAAAGTGTAGGTCAAAGAGCACATGCAGAGTGGCTTGTGGGAAGGGAATTTAAAATGAAATACTGATAAAAGTGACATAATGAGATTATTTTCTCCAAAATTTAAGACAGAAAAAGAAGAAGGTAACGTAAATAAGATGAAATTATTTCCTTTCCTCCTAATCCTCATAGTCTCAGCTAAAATACAGCACTTTAGAATTATGATGGTTAGTAAGGAAACAGCAAGGAAAAACTTGTGATGAGAAGATTTTCTCAATTTTATTGCTAACAAGAAGAAATGCAGTTTGTAGGATTGCTTATAGTTGCCATTCATTTTGGAGAGATGAACGGAAGAGAAAAAAACAAATATTTCTACTAGCTGTTAGAAACTGCTCTAGACACTTAAAAATGTTATCATTTTCTATTGATTAATTACATGTTTCATAGGACTTTACTTAAATTATAATATTTTATCCTCATAAGAAGTCAGAAGAAATTGAGACTCACTCACAGGAGTCACTATTAAAGCCAGTTATGTTTTTCATTTAAGGGTTTTAGAGACCAAATTCTGAAAACTTATATAAGGAAAATAGGAAACAAATTCTCACAACAAAGGATAGTGGCTGCAATATTGTGCTGATATTTCCCATCTCTTCTAATGGCTCTGTCACCATCATCTCTCATGTTGTAACCTTTGTGCCAATGTGTTCTTGTCTTTTTGGTGGGATGAAATTAGATTTTTAAAAATTTTTACTAGGGAGTTAAGTTGCTGCAACCTAATTACACCTTGGTCTAAATGTATTACTTTGAGGCAGATTTGATACAGCACATTTTTATTATGCTTGTGACTTTTAATTATGAAATAATTGATATATTTATATATTTTATCTGTTTTCTTTAGATTTGTCACAGGACTCCAAATTTTAAAGATTGCTAATAAAGTAATATTAGTACCACTACTAATAAAAGCTCTTACCGACTAGATTCCTATAATAAAACCAGTAAGAAATATCTACTCCTAATAATAGGGCTATATTTTGTATTGGACTTAGCCTTCTACAGAAACAATTATAAATTCTGAATAAAATATAGAAACAACCTTTTGAGGTAATAAGAGTGAATAGGGGCAGGGACAATCAAAAAGAACTCTACTGTGGAAAAAAAAGTTATACTGGGTAAAATTTCTATGAAGCTTTTTGCCTGTACACTCTCCATATCAAGGAGTACAAGATGGATAGACCAAGAAAACAACATATGTTTACTTGTTTGAAGATCCAGAGATAGATTTATGTCATTCCCACCACATCTAGAAAATGAGAGAAAAAAAATGAGAAACAGACTCTTAACTATAGAGAACAAACTGGGGGTTGATGGAGGGGTGATGGGTGGGGGCAAATGGACTAAATGGGTGATAGGTATTATGGAGGACATTATTGTGACAAACACTGGGTGTTGTATGTAAGTGATGAATCACTAAATGCTACTCCTGAAACCAATATTACACTATATGTTAACGGACTAGAATGTATATAAAAACTTGAAATAAACAAACAAACAAATAAATAAATAAATTTATTTATTATTTATTTAAAAATATAAATAAATTACCTATTATAAATATTCTCAAGGATAGGGTGCCTGGGTGGCTCAGTCGGTTAAGCATCTGACTTCAGCTCAGATCATGATCTCCGGGTTCGTGGGTTCAAGCCCCATGTTGGACTCTGTGCTGACAGCTATAAGTACCTGGAGGCTGCTTTGGATTCTGTGTCTCCCTCTTTCTCTACCCCTCCCCCAGTTGTCTTCTGTCTTTGTCAAAAATACATAAACATTTAAAACTTTTTAAAAATAAATAAAAATAAATATGTTCAAGGGCTTTAAGAAATATGTTTGAGATGAATTAACATATTTAGAGCCTCAACAGATAAATGATAATGCTAAAAAAAAGACAAAATGAAAATATTTTCACATTAATAGACTATTTTTAGAGCAGTTTTAGGTTTACAGAAAAAATTGAGCAGATTGTATACACATGCCATATACCCATTCTCACATCTCAGTTTTCTGTATTTTTAATGTCTTGGATTATTATGGTACATTTATTAAAACTGATGAACCAATATTTTGCACATTTTTATTAACTTAAGTCCATAGCTTACATTAGACCCATTCTTTGTGCCAAACAGTTCTGTGGATTTTCACAACTGTATAATTTCATGTATCCACCATTACAGTCTCATATAGAATAGTTTCACTGACCTAAAATTCCCTGCATTCCTTCTATTCATATGTTTCTCACTCCTTCCAAACCCCTGACAACCACTGATCTTTTATTACCTCTGTAGTTTTTTCTTTTCTAGAATGTCATGTAAATGGACCATATATTATTTAGTCATTTCTGACTGGCTTCTTTCACTTTACAGTATTCATTTTTGATCCTTTATGTATTTTTGTGGCTTGAAAGCTAATTTCTTTTTCTCACTGAGTAATATTTCTTTGCCTGAATGTACCACAGTTTGTTTATTCATTCATCCACTGAGGAGCATTTTGTTTTCTTGCTGTTATTTGAAATTATGAATTAAGCTACTATAAATATTTGTGCACAGGCTTTTATGACAAGTGGAAATTTTAAGAATAAAAATTACAGTAGCTGAAATGAAAACTAAAATTAGTAAATGGCTGTAACAACTAAGGAAGACAGCAAAATGTTCAGTGAATTTGAAAACAGATTTAAAGATATTAATGGTTATGAAGAATGAAGAAAAATGATTGAAAAAACAAAAACAAGGGGTGCCTGGGTGGATCAGTCGGTTAAGCATCTGACTTCGTCTCAGGTCATGAACTCATGAACCGTGAGTCGAGCCCCATGTTGGGCTCTGTTCTGACAACTCAGAGCCTGGAGTCTGCTTAATTTTCTGTGTGTGTCTCTGTCTCTGCTCCTACCCCACTCATATTCTGTCTCCCTCTTTCTCTCAAAACAATAAACATTAAAAAAATTAAAGCAAAAACAAAAAACAAGCATCATGCTTCTATGAAACAATCTCAGTTTTTAAAAAAAAAATTTTTTTTTTCAACGTTTATTTATTTTTGGGACAGAGAGAGACAGAGCATGAACGGGGGAGGGGCAGAGAGAGAGGGAGACACAGAATCGGAAACAGGCTCCAGGCTCTGAGCCATCAGCCCAGAGCCCGACGCGGGGCTCGAACTCACGGACCGCGAGATCGTGACCCGGCTGAAGTCGGACGCTTAACCGACTGCGCCACCCAGGCGCCCCAGTTTTTTTAAATTATATTTCATTAGACCCCCAAATAAGAGGAGAGTAAAATTTCACTGGAAACCATTTGAAATAATAATAATGGAAACTTCTCCATTTTGATGAAAAACATCAACTTACATGTACAAGAAGCTTAGTTAATGAGAGGCAGCATGAAAAAAAAATTAAGAAAACATTTAGGCATTTAAGAGCCAAACTAATTCATGATAACTGAAAAAGAGATCTTGAAAGCAGCTAGATAAAAATGCACATTACATAAATGAGAACAGTGGTAAGAACAATGTATGAATTTTCAACAGGGGCATGGAGGTCAAATGACAATAGACAAAGACAAAGCTTTTGAGTTTGAAAAGTCAACCCCAAATCCTCAATACAACAACAACAACAAACTACTTAATATATGAGACTGTAATTCAGATATTTTCAGAAAAAATAAAGGCTGAGAGAATCTGCAGGAGCAGTCCTACACTATAAGAAATGTTAAAGGAATTTCTTCAAAATGAAGGGAATTGATTCAACCTCAGATATACAGGAATAAATCCCAAGCACAAGAAAGAGTAAATGTAAAGAGAATGTTAATGGAAATAAGAGTACAAAGATGTGAAGTAAATGAGTTACAGCATTACAAGCATCTTATACTTTGAGTGAAGTGGTATAATATTAAGTCTAAGTAGTACACTTACACTGTAATTTGAACCCTATGGCATCTACCAGAAAAATCCTAAAAAAATAAAATCAAAAACTAAAAGTAAAAATTAAGTGGAAAGAGATATACAAAAATCAAGCAGTAAACCAATTCTAAGTACTTTTATTCTTAAAAGAAATCTGAATAGGGGCGCCTGGGTGGCGCAGTCGGTTAAGCGTCCGACTTCAGTCAGGTCACGATCTCGCGATCCGTGAGTTCGAGCCCCGCGTTGGGCTCTGGGCTGATGGCTCAGAGCCTGGAGCCTGTTTCCGATTCTGTGTCTCCCTCTCTCTCTGCCCCTCCCCCGTTCATGCTCTGTCTCTCTCTATCCCAAACAAATAAATAAAAACGTTGAAAAAAAAATTTAAAAAAAAATAAAAAAATAAAAGAAATCTGAATATATACAAAGGCAAAACATTTTGCTTTCTCTGTCTTCTGTTTTAACTTGGTCTTCTAATCTCCAGCATTCCTTCAATTGGGGAAATTTTCTGATAATGTTGTCAAATTAATTTTGAGGCTAAGTTTTGTTAATTTTTGTTTAGAGACCTCTTGTAACTAGTTTATGAGAAATCATTTTCTTATGAATATTTACACTTCAGATGAATAATACAACTGTGCAACCATATCAATATAAAATGCATTAAAATGTTAAGTGTATTCTTATTAAATGTTTAAGGAATTTTAAAAAATATTTTAAAACATTGAAATTTCTCTTGCAAAATTTTTATTATCTTCTCTGCTATAAATCTGAGAAGAGAAAATGACTGAAATATGCTTTTCTCTACAAAAATTCTGTAAAATCTTTGAAATTCAGCCTCTGATATTTAAGTAACTTAGATGTAATTATTCTTTTCTCAGAGGATTATATTTAATGTATTCCAGTATCAATTTTTATAAAAATATGAAGCTAGTTTGACTTCAATTCAGAACCCAAATCTAAAGTAGTAACACTTTTATTTCATTAAATGTAAATATAATTGTAGTAATTCTGATATTACCTTTTAAAACATGAAGATTTATGTAGAAATGAAAACTTTGCTACAGAACATGTAGAATGACTAATTTTAACTATAATTAATTAAATACCACTCAGTACTTAATACTTTTTATGTATTATTTATTACTCTTATATTTTTCAAGTATATGTAGTGTTATTGTCTTAATTTTATGTTCTATCCATTGCTGACATTCTTTTTCATCATTGGTCTTAAGGCCAAAGCCTTATCAATTCCATTCATATATTTATAAAAATAGCTTAGCTATCCCTATTCACCCTGTTAGCCCACTTGCCCAGTTCTTCTGTTCTAAATCTTAGATTGTTCACTTTCATCTCCCACATCATATGAACCCCACATTGTGTGTTTTAATATTCCTTCATATTTTTCCACTAATCAAACATGTCCAGATCATTTACCTAGTTAGAAAGTCTTCCATTTCATTCCATTATCTTAGTTGATCCAGATTTTTGAAAATTTTCTTGCACACAAGATTAGTCGTAGCCCAACTAATAGTCTTCCCAAAATGCTTACATCCTAATCCCTGAAATTTTTGTATATGTTACTTCTACATGGTCAAAGGGACTTTGCAGATGTAATAAAAATAGGGATCTGAAAATGGAGAGAGCATCCTTGATATTCCAGGTGGATTCAATGTAATCATAGGAATCCTTATAAAAGGAAGCCAGGAAACCAGTCAGTAGATGTGATGATAGAATCAAGAAGTTGGGATGATGTAAGAAGAGATCATAGTCCAAAGAATACAGGTGATTGTCATCTGAAAAAAGTAAGTAAATGGCTGCTCCCTAGAATCCTTCAGGAAGACTGCAGTTATGTGGATATCTTGATTTACTCTTCTGACCTCCAGAACTACAAGAGAACAAATTTATATTAAAAAAACCACTAAGTTTGTGATAATTTGTTAGAGTAGCTATAGGAAACTAATACAGACTTTTGGCACCTGGAAATGGAGTAGTGCTGTAACAAAAACCTTCAAAGTATGGAAGTGATTTTGGAACTACATAATGAGCAGAATCTGGTAGTGAATGCTAGGAGAAAAAAAAGATGATTGTAAACAGACTGTTAGTAGAAATGTGGAAGTTAAATCTTTGCTGGTGAGAGTTCAGAATAGGATGAGGAGAAAACACACTTTCAAGAATCCTCTAAAAGCTGAAAAAAGAAAATGGATTCACCCTTCAGAAACTCTGAAAGGAATTAACCCTAGCAACATCTTGAGTTGAGACCATTAAGTCTGATTGTAGAGTTTGGCTTCTAGAATTGTAAAATAATACTTTTTAAAAAAAAAATATATCTATTCATTTATTTTGAGAGAGTGTGTGTGTGGAATGTGCACACACGTGTGCAAGCAGGGGAGGGTCAGAAAGAGAGAGAGGGAGAGGGAGAGAGAGGGATAGAGAAAGAGAGAGAGAGAGAGAGAGAGAGAGAGAGAGAGAGAGAGAGAGAGAGTCTCAAGCAGGTTCCACGCTCAGTGTGGAGCCCAATGTGGGACTTGACCTCACAACCATGAGATCACAACCTGAGCCAATATCAGATGCTTAACCAACTGATCCATCCAGGTGTTCCTAATATAATAATTTTGTGTCATTTTGAAGACACTAAGTTTGTGTTTATTTGTTATAGCAGCAATAGAAAACTAATACAAGACTGAAAGCAGTTGTTTTTAATTTCATTCCCAAATCTAATGCCCTTTCAACTTATTTCAAGTAGTGTAAGAAGAAATACTAATCTTGTAGAGATTGATGTTGCTTTCACTGGGAGCAACTGGGATTTCTGGAATTAAGTTTGGTGGAAAAAGAACTTGATAATGTAGGAATTTCTATCATGTTTAGCAAGAATTTTACTTTGATGTAAAAGTTGATAGAATTTAAAACCTAAATTGTATTAAAGTAAATATATTTTGATTTAATCTTGTTCATAAGGTCCACTTAAGACTGTTCTTTGCTGTCCTCCTAATAAAAGAGGATCTTTGGCCTTTTCTGTAACTCACACCTACTTCAGGTAGGTCAATGGTGAGGTCATTGCATAATACATCCTATTCCATACTTGATTATATCATATGGAGTTTCTCTTTCTATATTTAATATTTTATTTCTTAGCCCAGAAAATCCTAATGATTGTGAAGAAAATCTTTTTTGTTTTATTTTTTAAAAGGTACTATTAGTTATAAATTACCATTGTCTTAGAGTAGTTTGAGCTCTGCATATATTATGTCAAAGTTGTCAATATAGAGATTCATGAGATAATTTATGGGACACAATGTAATTATTTATTATTCAACCCACTGTAATTAAATCCTAATATAAGTCTGATAAACTATTTTAAATACAGCCCCAATTGGCAACTCAATAATGTGAAAGAAAGCATGCTTTCTTCACCTGATAATAAGCAAGCATCAAGATTTAGTTCTAGAGTACTAAGCCACTTTTTGAGCAAAAAAATAGATAAAATTATTTTTTAAACAAAAAGCAACTAATGTAGGGGCACCTGGGTGGCTCAGTTTGTTGAGTGTCTCTTCATTTCAACTCAGGTCATGATTTCACAGTTTGTGAGATTAAGCCCCATGTCAGGCTCTGCACTGACAGCACAGAGCCTGATTAGGATTCTCTCTCTCTCTCTCTCTCTCTCTCTTTCTCTTTCAGCCTTTTTCTAGCTTTCTCTCTCTCAAAAAAAGTAAATAAATAAATAAACTTAAAAAAAGTAACTCCTGTAAATTATATTTATGTGCCCAGGATATATGGTTATATATTTGGCTTATATTATGATTAACATATTAGAAAAATAACAAATTATAGGAAGGAATAAAGTCTTCTGTCCCATGCTTGTTATCTTTGATTCTTATATCCTCTGCTTTTTCCTCTCTCTCCACTCTAACAGAAATTTTTCACTGGCTAAATATAATGGGCTTGCAAGATTTCTATAGTAAGACTTCAGTCATTTAAAATTGCAAAATTGGTCCAATACACCAGCTTCTACATTTACCTAAACTTTCCCAAGCCATCATAAAATTCAGTGAAATATAGTTGAATATATTGTTGATATTCTATGTAAATGTAAAATAAAAAAGCACTGCATCATTTTTAATTAACATTTTTGATATTCTTCTCCAATATATACCTCCAATACAGTTGTTAACTTCTAAAAACCTATGACAGAACTTATAGTCTCTATTACCATACTTCCTGTAGCAGTATCCACAATGAAAGTGTAGGTTATTTTAGCTAAGCATCAGAAGCTTCAGAAGCTTCCTTCCTAAATAACCGCAGTGCTATTCCTCATATAGATACTCTGTAACACCAGAGTGAGCTGTTTTGCCAGTATATAGTTTCAGCCTAGTATACAGTGCTTCATAAATATGGAAGGGTGTATCTGCTCTATTTCCTTTCCCTTTCTTTCTTACTCTTCCCCTCTCTTTCTTCCTAAAAATGTAAAATGATTTGTTAAAGACAACTTTACAAGAGAATAAATTGTACAGAAACATTAGTGAATATTAGAGTCAGTGTTGTCTTCATATAGGCTTGTTCTAAGGTAGTGACACTGGCGATCTCAGAATTTTTACCTATAGTATTTAAACTCCCAAAAAGGAATTTTGTTGTTGTTGTTGTTGTTGTTGTTGTTGTTGTTGTTATTGTTGTTGTCTATTGCAACCAATGAAACTAATAATCTGCACAGGAATACCAATATGTTTCTAATGATCTAAATAAATTGTTAGTCTTTATCTTTGAGCCTCTACAAATGCTAACAGGACTTATTAATAAGCTGCCATATACTGACAGAGACAAAAATATCTGTCGCAGATTATAAAAATAATAATATAAGAATACCAGAAAACTAAGAACATGCACTACCCTACCACTGCAAACTTGGCCTCAAATGAAAATATTTACTTGGCCAAACAATTTTGAAAAACAATCTTAAAATCCTGAAACCCTCACAGTAAAATGCAAAGCAATGCTCTAGAGAAATATAAACAAAGATAAATAAGATAAGTAAGATTTCAGTGGTCACAGAGAATAAGGTTAAGAGCTTAGCCCTGGAGACAGTCTGAGGTTCTCCATTCTCTGCCATTTCTTAGTTGGCAGAGGCAAGTTATTTACTCTCTGTGTACCTCAATTTTCACATGATGAAATTAGGATAAAATCAATACCTGCTTTATATGGTTGTTATGAAGAGTAAGTGAACTAACAGTTTATAAGCACTTCAACACATGTCCTATAATACATGAAGCATCATCCACTATCCAAAGACTTGAATGGACTTTACATGCTATCCCTATAGGAGATAATGTTGGGCAAGTAGATTAAAAAATTCATTATAAACAACAGATGACTGAGGGAGGAGTAGGAAAGTAGTCTTTGTGGAAGGAATGTTCTTTTTGCCAGTTAGATAATATAAAAAAAAGCGCCCTTCATTGTGGTCATTTGGGGTAGAAAAAAAGTTTTTTAAGTAAATCATAGTAAAAACATACGTACCAGTTATATCTGTCTACAAAATAATTTATTTTTTTTGCTTGATTTGTGGTCTATTAGCATACAGATATAGCCATAGCTCTTGTTGAGGATATACTTATAATTTTATTTAATTGCCTTAGGTTAGCTCTGAAATGTAAATAATATATCAGTGAGCAGAGATTAGTGCAAGAAGCACTAAATGAGTAGCCAAGAGACCTGAATACTAATCCAAGCTCTAAACCAGCACCAGCAGTGGGACTCCAGGCAAATTACTTCAAATGTAAGAGTTAAGTTGAATTAAATATCTCCCAGTGTTGTATGATTCAATGTTTTTGATGAATTAGCAATACTATTCCTATTACTATGGATACAGGTCAGTGATTTAAAATAGTTTAAAACACTGCTTTAAAAACCACAAACTGAATTATTAACACAAGTCTGTGTGCTTTAGTTATCTGACAAAACAATGCAAGACTGAAAATGTATAGACATAAATTAAAAGCCTTTACTTTCAGACATGTGTTTTTTTTTTTATTTTTTTTAATGTTTTTATTTATTTTTGAAGGAGTGAGAGAGAGACAGAGCATGAGTGGGGGAGGAGCAGAGAGAGAGGGAGACACAGAATCCGAAGCAGGCTCCTGGCTCTAAGCTGTCAGCACAGAGCCCGATGCGGAGCTCGAGCCCACAGACCGTGAGATCATGACCTGAGCCGAAGCCGGACGCTCAACCGACTGAGCCACCCAGGCCCCCCAGACATGTGTTGTTTTTAAAACTTTTTATAGCCTCTTCTTGTATTAAGTGTCATCTTGATTTTTCATCAAGATACTGTGTTTTAGTAATGACTTAAAATGACTTCACAGGATTTTATCTTATGAGTAATTAGAGTTATCCAATAATTTTGTCTTAAGATAAATTTGCGTAAGACAGATGTAGTCTTCTTTGAGTGAAATATCAACTTTAAACACAAAAGGAATTGCTTCTACAGAGTATTACATTTAGGGCTAAAACATCCAACTGTATATATTTTTATACATGTTTTATGGTTCTAATTTTGTTTCAGATATCCTAGACGTTGGATTATTGGATAAAAATATAAATGTTGAGGGGGCTCCTAGGTGGCTCAGTCAGTTAAATGACTGAATCTTGATTTCAGCTCAGGTCATGATCTCACAGTTCATGAGTTCAAGACCCTGCATTGGGCTCTGCACTGACAGTGCAGAGCCTGCTTGGGATTCTCTCTCCCTCTCTCTCACTATTTCCTCTCTGCTTGTGCTTTCTCTCTCTCTCTCTCAAAATAAATAAACTTAAAAAAATTAAAAAATATATATATTATATAAATGTTGATGAAGCTGTTAACATGATATTATATTGCCCATGAAAATGTTCTTATAATTTACCCTTCTAACAACAGTATCTGAAAATACAGGCTTCCCTTTACTCTCATCAAAGCATGGTACTTTAAGTTGCCAATGCCAGAATCAGATTTTTCTTCTTTTTTTACAATCCTTACCAGTTGTAGAGTTTTTGTCAAATTACTTAAACTTTGCTTCAATTTCCTCATACGAAAAATTGGTATGCCTCTGTCTACCTTATAGAAAGGCTTAGTGAGTGTTAAAAGTAGTGAGCATATTTTGCTCAAGCAAAATTTTTCCTGAGCATATTTTCAGGTGCAAAGCAAGTGTTCAAAGATGTTTTCTATTTTTTATCACTGACAGTACATTTGTAGATTTGTATCTGGTATGAGCCGGGCATTTAAGTATTTCAAATATTTTTCTATTTAGATGTCCCTCATTTTCTTATCAACATACTAGAGCCCTTTATACCAAATGCATAACAATGATTTTTTTTCAGTTTAACATTTAAGCCTTGTTTACAGCGCTTTTGTATGCAGAATTTTTGTATTTTTGTGTCCAAATAGATTGTTCTTTTCAATATCTTTTTTCTTTTTTTCTTATACTTAGATCTTTACCAAAGGTGAGATACATATATACTTTATTACTATCACAAAATAACTTTTTATATTAAAATTATAAGTTAATACATCTAGATTTTTGAGTACCATAGGGGTATCATTTATTTACTAATTCTCATAGAGATCTTGATCATTACAAATTATTCCTTGTAATTAGTTTAAGACAATAAGTGGCAAAAAAGAAGTTCTTAGTGTATGTTAGCAATATATTTATAAATATTAGCTGTAGACCAAACCCTTACTCATTCCAAATGTTTCTTTTATAATATCCTAAATTATTTCCCCACAAAGATTTTAGAAAATTGCTACCCTACACAATTAAAAACCAAACAGGATTGGCAGGGAATAAAAGGATAAAACGTATGGAACAAACTATTCCAAGTCAGGTTACTTAATCTGTGGCTGTTTCTTTTACAACGAGCTGATTGATTCAGTGAAATATGAGAAACAGAACAAATGGGGAACCATGGGTTTTACTTCTCGAGGAAAAAAGAGTGACATGCAGTCATTCACATATGGAGTATAATGTTGTCTCAGCTTATCATGGCCTGGCCATGCTGTAATATAAAATGTTAATGGATACATACCACGATGCAGATATAAAATATAGGACTTACTGGGGAAAACTTCCTAGCCGAGGACACCTGATACACTAACTCAATATCCTTTGCTTTAGGCCGAGCACTGACAGTCGATGAATGTTATAGCCAAGTTCCAGTAGAAAGGCATCCCATCTACATAACACCTTCTATATTTTTAGTTTGAGGGGGGGCAGGAATTATCCATGTTAACTATGTAACAATAAAAACTGCCTAGTCAGAGAACTTTCCTTGTTAAAAACAGAAAGTCTTGTGAGCACAGTAAGTAGTCCTAACCCATTCTTCTTGTGAACGAACTCAGACCCGTTGAGCCAACTCTCTGCTAAGCCGCCAAAAGAAGTGAATGGACCTTCAGGACCCCGAACATGCTGATTGAATACATGCATTGCTACCCACACCTGTGGCTTTTAGGAAAATCAATTCTATATACATCCAAGAATATTCTGTATCCATAAAGCCTGCCAAAATTATATGATTGAAATAATACCACAGCCAGTAAAAGAAAAAGAACTTGATCATCTCACAGAAGGTTTATTAAAACAATGGTACTATTCAGTATGGTTCCTAAGTGTTATAACTCTGCTTGGCCCTTGAAGGCCAGTGTTTTGTTTTTTTATTTTTTTTTTATATTTTTTAATGTTTATTTATTTTTTGAGAGAGACAGAGTATGAACAGGGGAGGGTCAGAGAGAGAGAAGAAGACACAGAATCCAAAGTAGGCAGCAGTCTCTGAGCTGTCAGCCCAGAGCCTGATGCGGGGCTCGAACTCACAAACTGTGAGATCATGACCTGAGCCGCAGTCAGATGCTTAACTGACTGAGCCACCCAGGTGCCCCCTGAAGGCCAATGGTTCTTGAAGGTTCCTGAAACTTCTGTGGATGGTAAAGGCTTAGATAAGGAAGTAGAGACCATTATTACTACCTACCCACCCCTTACTTGTGAGTGTGTTGTCAGTACTGGTATTTTGCTTTGGATATTGCAGACCCCTTCCTCCCTTCCTTCCTCCCTCCCTCCCTTCCTTCCTTCCTTCCTTCCTTCCTTCCTTCCTTCCTTCCTTCCTTATTCTCCTCCTCCTCCTCTTTCTTCTTCATTTTCTTTCTTTCTTTCTTTCTTTCTTTCTTTCTTTCTTTCTTTCTTTCTTTTATATTATGTAATGCTATTTGCTGTTGAGCCATGTAGAAAACCATAATTACTTTTCCCTTTCTCTCTAATTTTCTGTTTTCTGTGGTGCTAAAGTATGTCTCCTTTTTATTTGTTTACTTATTTTATTTTATTTTATTTTTTTAATGTTTATTTATTTTTGAGAGAGAGATAGAGAGAGACAGAGTGTGAGTGGGGGAGGGGCAGAGAGAGAGAGGGAGACACAGAATCCGAAGCAGGCTCCAGGCTCTGAGCTGTCAGTGCAGAGCCCAATGCAGAGCTCAAACTCACAAGCTATGAGATCATGACCTGAGCAGAAGTCAGACACTTAACTGACTGAGCCACCCAGGCACCCCATTGTTTACTTTTTTTAAATAAAACTTTTCAAAATTTATCCCCAACTGCCATGTTCCACACCCTATTCCCTGCCTGTTTTAATCCCCTATCATTACATTTATTAATTTTAGGTATTCTCAAATAAATATTCTTGGAGACATCTCTTAGAAACTTCTGACTTTCCTTGATCTGGATAATGTTCTCTGACTCTGCTATTCCACTCTTACTCTGATGTCTCCCTTTATTTTAATACTGAGTTGTTCCTTCTTTTCTTTCTTGTTTCGAACCCAGTGTCTTCCTATTTATTGTTTAGTTTCCTTATCTTGGTGAAGCACTTCATTCATTAGTTTTCTTATAAAGGATGCACAGAATGAAAATCAAAATAATGTGTATGCCTAAAAATATTGCTAGTTGATTTTTCTACTTATTTTACACTTTTGTTTGGTATAGAATTCCGGATTGGAAATTATTTTCCCTTATGATTTTGAAGACATTATTTCATTTTCCTTAACTTCTGGTATTACTATTGATAAACCTGAAACCCATCTGCTTGCTGATTCTTAGTATATAACCTTTTTTTCTCTTCTTCTGTGACTTTTAGATCTTTTCTTTATTCCCAGAATTCTGAAATTTTCATTGATGTTCCTTGATCAGCTTTATTTTCATCTTTTTTCCTCAGCTTTTTAGTGAGCCCTTCAATCCAGAAACTCAAGTTTTTTGGTTATTGGAAATTATTTTAAATTTATTCTTTGATTGTTTTTCTTTCTACTATTTCCTCTTGTGTCTTTTTTTAGAACCCCTGTTTTACAGACATTACATCTTAGGAGGGATTCTTTATTTTTCATACATTTCTTCCTGTTTGCCTTTATTATTATTATTATTATTATTATTATTATTATTATTTTGTCTTTTTGGTCTTCTGTTTGGGAGATATGTTTAGCTTGATCTTCCAATCCTTTGTTTATTTAGCTTTTAATTTCTCCTATCACATTTTTAATTTCTGAGAGTTTTTTGATGTTTTCTAATTACACCTTTAATAGCATTGTATTTTTACTTTATGGATGCAATATCTCCCCTCCTCTGAGGATATTAATGGCAAGTTGTTTTTGTTGCTGTTTGAGGTTTTCATTTTCCTAAATAGTCTCTGTTTTACCAAGTTGCTTTTTCCCTTATTTGTTTGATATCTTCTTGTCATTCATTTTAACAGCTTTCTTCAGGTATCTAGTCATCTTTGGTTATCTGCTCATTTTTAAGAATGGGAACCAAAAAACTAATTGAAAGCTGTGTATGTGTGTGTGTGTGTGTGTGCACTTGCATTTTAAGATTACAGGTTGGACTACTTATGGGAGAAGTCCTGGTGTTGGTTTCTTCAAGTCTTATTCTTGAAATGGTTAGATTCCTTGTGTAAGATTCTTTTAATATCTTACCTGGGGAATATGACTCATTATTTTGGTGGTCCAAGAGGAGAAAAAAAAGGCTGCAAGTCTCTGCATTTAGGTTATAAATGTTTGTTTAGTGCCCTTGATTTGAGTATAATACCCTCTTCCTCAGTTCTTTCTGATGCCTGTATATTCAGAGATCTTGATTTTATTCATTCGTCACAATAAACTTCTAGTTTCCGTCAGGATCAATTAGGGATATCTTTGTAGCTATGCAGATTTAGGGAGAATGCCTGGGAGCCTGTTTTTTTAAAAACGTTTTATTATGGAAAGTTTCTAGCATAAATCAAAATGGAGACAAGAGTATAATAAACTCCCATCTTCCTAAAGCCCAGCTTCAAATACTTATCAATATTTTTTACAATTTCAAATACTGTATTTTAAATACACTTATAACCCATATTTTCATACTCAGCCCTGACTTTTCCCCCTCTTCCAGAGGTCCTGATACCCCCAGTTGCTGAGCTTTTTGGATTTTCTTTGGTATAAACTGGATCTTTTTTGTTTTTGTTTTCTTGAACCATTATAACTTTTACAGTACTTACCTCTGAATTGTGAGTGTATTAGCAGAACTGCATTTGATATTTTGCTTTGGATATTGCCAATGCTTTATTTCTTATAGCCTTCCAAAAAGACAACAAAAATAGGATTCCCTGCCTTTAGTTTGGTATGCCAGCAACCTATTATCAATAGGGTGAGGAAACCCTTATACAATACGAACTATTGGTTGCTGTATGAACATTCTGAAGATAAATTGTTTACCCTTAAGCTACCAACTACAAACAAACTGGCCCAAAACCAATTGGTGTCTTTGGAAGTTTGACATAGCACTTTCTACATCTGGGAATTTACTACAACTTTTATACCAAATAACTAGATATCTAAATTTTAAAGAAGCTGTAAATACAATCAAGGCAATGATAAATTAAATTCTTCCCTGGAGTCTCTTAACTTTTTTTTTTTTAACCCTAGGAAATTGCAAATATTACTTGCCAAAATTAGGATGGCTAGAACATTTGTCATCAAGACTCACTTGGTATTTCTACAGTTTGAATTGTGGCTTCTTATGTGTCTTTAGTAGCTGCTAACTGGTAACTGGTCTGTTACAGGATCCTAATGGAAACCTATTCCATCATTTTTAAAAAGCTCATTATTACCATAAGTGAGAGAAAGACAAATACCATATGATTTCACTTATATGTGGAATATAAAGACCAAAACAAATTGGGGTTCAGCAGATAACTCTTGATTTTGGCTCAGATCATGATCTTGTTGTTCATGAGTTTGAACCCCACATTGGGCTCTATGCTGACAGCATGGAGCCTGCTTATAATTTTCTCTATCTCCCTCTCCTTCTGCCCCTTGCCGTCTCCCTCTCTCTCTCTCAAAAATAAATAAATGAATGAGTGAATGAATGAATGAATGAATAAATAAATAAATACATGTTTTTGTAAAAAGAACAAAACAAATGAACAAACACCAAACAGGAATAGACTCATAAATTTAGAGAATAAACTGATGGTTGCCAGAGGGAAGGGGATGGGGGAATAGATGAAATAGGTGAAGGAGATTAAGAGGTACCAATTTCCAGTTATAAAATAAGTAAGATATAGGGATGGAGAGTGCCACATAAGGAATATAAACAATAATATTGTAATAACTTTAGTGACTGATTGTAACTATACTTCTCAAGGTGAGTCTTTCATAATGTATATAACTGTCAAACCACTATGTTGTATATCTAAAACTCTTTTATGTCAGCTACACTTCAATTTAAAAAAAAAATTTTAAGTCATAGTTTTCTAGCCTTTCTCACTTTGAAATGGGTCTCTCTGATTTAAAATCATAACATGGGACAAACCCTCAAAGGTTCCATTTTGTTAAGAAAATTATGCTTCTGATTAACAGACAAAACTGACTCCTAAAACCTTAGCCATTTTCATAAATATGTGGCTATGTACTTGTTAAAAACAGAGATAGGGTGTCTGGGTGGCTCAGTTGGTTAAGCGTCTGACTCTTAATTTCAGCTCAGGTCATGATCTCCTGATTTGTGGGATTGAGCCCTGAACTGGGCTCTGTGCTGATAGCATGGAGCCTGGTTGGAATTCTCTCTCTCTCTTCCCTTCCCCTGCTTGTGCACACCCTCTCTCTCTCAAAATAAATAAAAAATAAATATTAAAAAAAAAACAGAGATAATATCCTAACAACCTGAGGTTGTTAGGATATAACATCCTGAAGTGGATGAACCAATAAAATGCTGCTTCATAATAGCAATGAATTGCACATAGCAAACATTGAATTCTTTCTATGATGGCCTGAACATCACATGATATTCTTTGCTATAGACAGACTTACCTATCAATACATTTCTATAGACATATAGATCAAAACAAATAGCTTAACTATGTGATAAGGCTAATGGTCCAATAGGCACTGAATTACTAAAATACCCATATAGGATTTCTTTCTATAAAAACAGATACAGCCTCATGTATTAAGTCTTTATGTTGCACATGTGTAGGCCTTATAGAGTGAACACATTTAAAGAAAAACATTTAGGCTGAGAAATCCAAATCAAATATTTTTGGCCATTACCTTTATAGCCCACTAGATCAATAATAAATCTTATCATAATAATGAAACCATAACAATAACTACAATGCCCAAAGGAAAATTATTTTTAAATATGTTAGTCATGTCGCCCTGCAGACTATACTATCTGCCAGCCATATCAGCTTCTCTAGCAATAACCTCCATAAGAACATGCATTTCAACTCTTAAATTATTTTTGTCTTACATAGGATCTTACCCTTTTTGTCTGGTTGAGCTCTCAGGTAGCTGAGAGTCATTGAGGATTATAAATGTGCATGTTTGCACTCTCTCCCTCTCTTGCTATCTCTTTTTCTTTCTTTTTATCTCCCCCTCTTCCTCTCTCCCTCCTTCCCTACACGATTCCCACACCCACCTTTGCATTGGACTTAGAAGATAATTTTATAACCTCAGTGGAAAATTGAATAGTCCATATTACTCAGATCAAAAATACCTGGATAAACATGAATTTGGAGACTGATTTTTTTTTCTGGTGGCTCTATAGGCCCTTCTTCTGATTGCAGATGTTGTTTATGACTAAAAAATTGTGACTTCTGTATCTTTGTGAGCCATTCCCTGCAGAAAAAGAAAAAAGGAATTTGACACTTCTCTCAAGGGGATATCCTCCTTCAGGGGGATATCCTCTATCAGGATGGATAACAGGTTTCAATTGGTTTGTGAACATGAATGACAATTGTAGGAGAGTAGGGAATGAATGAGTAAATAACTCTTCTTTCCCTATTACAGATGTAGATGAACTGCCACAAATGATCTTCCACAGCTGTTCCAAAACTGACCTCTTAAAGGTGATAGATATAACTACTCTGACCAAGCATTATGGATCTTATTGATATTTAAATATCAGGAAATTACAGAAACTTCTCTGAAACAGAAATCATTTTATGACCTAACCTAGTGATCGATTGAAATTGCTCAATCTGAATTTGCTCAATAAAAGCAAAGATCAGAAACTGTCTTAAGTTGCTAAGACTCCCTCTTTCTAAGAAAGTTGCATCACTAACCAGAGTGCTTCCATTGCTGCATAGTCTGATAATATATTCTGCCTCCCAATTCATTAAATATGTGTAGCAACACTTTGATTATAGCTCTTCATTGAAATATAAGTCATACTGCATATAGGCTATTCATGGCCCTCCTAGATTTTAGGATATTATAAGTTCAAGGCAGAGTGTGTACTTTACTACTTATTTGTTTTTGAGTTCTCTATTCCTGCTTTGTATCTTATCTTAGTTCTAGTGGCATACATCTTAATCCCTTGCATAATACCCAATCAGTTAAGCATTGCTTCATGTCTGAGTCCTAGCAATTCCTGAGACAAAATACCTTTGGGCCTTGAAACCCTAAATACTCCCTTTTCTATCCTCCTTGACAGAACTACTATAACAAAGTGTTTTAATTTGCAAGAAATGTCCACATTTTACTAGAGAAAAAAGTACAGTCATTGTGAATCAATAAATCAATATTGGAGACTTATTGTGATTTTTTTTTTCTGGTCCATAGGGGCCACTTTGAGGGGTTGGAGTAAAATTTTCTTGTATAGAAAGATTTTCCTACTGCTATTCATCCTGAGTCAGAAACAATGAAAGGCGTTTTGTGTTTGGGTGAGGGCTACATCACATTTTGTCTAAAGAATGGAGGATGTACACTTTGAGGCTCAAAGATGGCAGAGGTGTTTCTATGGATAGAAGATAAACTATACCCTGATGTTAATGCAGGAGTAAGTGGCAACACCATGCATTTTTCCCCCACTGGTAGTCAAGTTAGTAGCACCATCAGAATTTGGTGCATCAGCTTGAAGAGTAGTTGTTCTCTAAAACACCTTATATATGTGGTACAGTTAGAGACATCTTCCCTTTAAAGAGTAATGTCAATCCATGGTTTTGGAGTAGGGGTCTCATTACTTGTTACCCAGACAGTTGATCTCAGGAGAACAGAGATGTAGTGAGATCACCAACAGATGAAATCAGAAGTGATCAGCAGAGAAGAATAAAGTGGCTAGGACAAATGGCTGACTAAGCTGATCAATAGGCAAGGTAGATATATAGAGTATGTTAATGTTCCTCCTGGTTAAGAGATCAAAAATAGCATCTCTCCAGCAAGTTCCATAACGTGAAATGGTGCTGAAGACATCAATGTAGCATATGAACTCCTATTCACTCAGTCAGTCCCAAGGGGCTCCTCAGGTAGTCAAAGTTTCTAAGAGAGGGATGCCTTCCTCCATCACTGTCGCATTTGCTTGGTTGACACAGAAAGTGAATTTAGAATAATAGTCATAAAATTAATCGCTGGGCT
>NW_024412405.1:40469500-40479500 GCF_014898765.1 Herpailurus yagouaroundi
GATTAATTTTATGACTATTATTCTAAATTCACTTTCTGTTATATTATTTAAATCCTTTTTGATCAGCTCATTAGCTGTTGTTATTTCCTGGAGATTCTTCTGAGGGGAATTCTCCCGCTTGGTCATTTTGGATAGTCCCTGGCGTAGTGAGGACCTGCAGGGCACTTCCCCTGTGCTGTGGTGTATAACTGGAGTTGGTGGGCGGAGCCGCAGTCAGACCTGATGTCTGCCCCCAGCCCACTGCTGGGCCACACTCAGACTGGTGCGTGCCTTCTCTTCCCCTCTCCTAGCGGTGGGATTCACTGTGGGGTGGGGTGGCCTGTCTGGGCTACTTGCACACTGCCAGGCTTTTGATGCTGGGGATCTGGCGTCTTAGCTGGGGTGGGTAGGCAAGGTGCACAGGGGCAGGAGGGGCAGGCTTAGCTTGCTTCTCCTTAGGTGATCCACTTCAGGAGGGGCCCTGTGGCAGCAGCAGGGAGTCAGATCCGCTGCCGGAGGTTTGGCTCCGCAGAAGGGCAGAGTTGGGTGTTTGCGCAGAGCGAGCAAGTTCCCTGGCAAGAACTGGTTCTCTTTGGGATTTTGGCAGGGGGATGGGCGGGGAAGATGGCGCTGGCGAGCGCCTTTGTTCCCCACCAAACTGAGCTCTGTCGTCCGGGGGCTCAGCAGCTTTCCTTCCCTTTGTCCTCCAGCCTTCCCGCTTTCTGAGCAGAGCTGTTAACTTATGACCTCCCAGCGGCTAAGTCGCGCTTGCTGTGGGAACACAGTCCGTCAGGCCCCTCCGCTTTTTGCAAGCCAGACTCGGGGGCTCTGCTTGGCTGGCGAGCCGCCCCTCCGCCCCGGCTCCCTCCCGCCAGTCCGTGGAGTGCGCACCGCCTCGCCGCCCTTCCTACCCTCTTCCGTGGGCCTCTCGTCTGCGCTTGGCTCCGGCGACTCCGTTCTGCTAATCCTCTGGTGGTTTTCTGGGTTATTTAGGCAGGTGTAGGTGGAATCTAAGTGATCAGCAGGACGCGCGGTGAGCCCAGCGTCCTCCTACGCCGCCATCTTCCCTCCTCTCTCTGAGGCACTTTTTTTTAACTTAGTAGGTTGTATCAAATAAGTTTTGAGCAGTGTGCCTGCATTGTACCTAATTGTAGTCAACCTACCTTAGACAGAAATCAGAACTGACAGATAACTTGTGTTATTCTGTGAATTAAGGAAGATGGAAATGGCATAGGAGGTTGAGGGGATCAGGTGTAGTCTATCTACCCTGAAACTTCAACCTAATGAACAGTTATGATGAGGTTGGCCCATTTTATCTTAGGTAGTAATCCAAACCCAGATTTTAAAAAGTCCATCTTGTCACCAGCAATTCCTATCACACATAACTTTAAGCAGTTTATATATACACTGAGTAACACTTAATTCAATCATTTTTATTCTTAGTAACAGAGCCTTGCATTCTTATGCAGAAAATAATTTTTTCTTATGATCTTGCTAATGAAGAAATTCAGGCAAGGCTTTTCAGGCAATAGGGTACTTTTACAATAGAATTTTAGTGCAACTGTTGAAATATTCAAATTTAGAGCAAGTTCAAAATCTACTGTTGTTTAAAAGGAAATTTGATATACCACTTTTCCCCCCTTGTAAACATTTCTGTTAATTACTCAGAGTTTGAAAAAGCTTTACTTCATCCTGGCAGTTCCCTGGAGCTAACAATCCGTGGTTGGGTTTAGTAATCATGGTGGAATGCCAGTTACACTGCATGATGAATGAAAGATCTGCTACAACTGTCACAAAGCAACAAAAGTCGCAAAACGTTTAAAAGCCAGAGGCTTAGAATTAGATTTCTCACTGAATATGTAAACAAGACTTTATATCTCAAACTTATCTATAACAATGAGAAGTATGTTCCCATATTAAAAACTACCGAAATTGTCATATTGTTTGATCTTCACTAGAATTTCATGTCAATGCCCAAAGGAATAGAGAACACACTAAAAAGAGAAGTTGCCATTATCATTTATTTATAGAATTAGAAAGATTAGTATACCTTTTCTGTATTCTTGGAAATGCCTAAATCAGTGTACGTATAAGTAGGTATATATACTATACACTGTACAAATGACTTATCTAAGGAGTATTTGGTAATCTTAAACATTTTCAAATTGAGTTAGGGAAGGAGCAGGGAAATTTCAGTGATAATTAGAAGATGTTTAAAGCACATGTTATTTATTGCATAAGATATCAAAAATCATAGAATTTCCCATTATGTGCTTATTTGGAGAAAATAATCATATATTTTGCCCTCACTTTTTTTTTTTAAATTACGTTAGCTACTTTGATACAAATCTTATTTATACTCAAGAATCTACAAGTGGAGGATTCCTTGTTATGTGTCTTTTTTTGTGGGGGTAGGACATAAATAATCCTGACAGATTTCTGAATCTTTCTCAGAATAAATTTCACATGGGCCTTTTAACATGTTTTAGCCTCTACCTCAAAAAATACACACACACACTTGTGTGTATACAATTTCTAATTTAAACTGACAATGTAAAATTCCACTAAAAGATTATTTATGTATGTAATTTTTCACAATAGTAAGTCTACACTGTAACTCTTGTTTTTCTTTTGTGTGTGAGCCATGTTTTGTGTGTTTCCCCAAAGACCTAAATAAATCATAGAGGAAATAAAGTAAAAGTTGTAGAGAAGAAAATGTAAACAACTTTTGGGAAAATTTTTGTATTGCTAAACACATTGCTTTTGTCATTATATTTGATGACATTCAAGCCCAGGGGTTTTAAGGAGCCGTCCAAGGTCATGAGCAGAATGATAAAGCCCAGATTTGCATTTTGGGGATATATATTTTGCATGGATTGTTACTTTCTCAGAGAAGCAGGTTTACTGGTGTAAACTCTTATACCTGTATAATGTGACCCTATGTGGTTATGTGCAAGCAAATATAGTCCATGATATGTATGTATGTATGTATATATATGTATATATATATATATATATATATATGTATGTATGTATATATATGTATATACACACACACACACATATATATACACACACATATATATACACACACATACATACATACATGTATATATACACACATGTACATATACATATATGTACATGTATATACACACATGTACATATATAGATACAGTTCACAATTATCAAGCCTTGAGAAACCATTGGATAAAAATGGATTCAATATAAAAGAAAAGAAAAGTCAAAAGCAAATTTACAAATTGATTGATTCCAGATTTCCTGACTTGAGCTCTTATCTTTCATGTCATGCATGTCATGCTCTATATTATTTCATTCAGTAAACATTGACTTACTTTGTTCCTACCATGAGCCAAAACGTGGCAATAAGGTAAAGTTCATATTCACTGTGTTCAAAGTGGACTGTGTATTCTGCCACCCCCCCCCCATTTTAAGAGAATGAAGTATTATTAAATTTTTAAATTAATAGGGATTGAATATAGTTTGTTTGATTTTAGAGACAAACTTCATAAATGTAAAGCTTTATTGCCTAAAACCTGGAGTGAGAATGGAATATACAATGCCAGCGGTAAAAGCCCTATACGTTTACTTGATTAATTACTTGAGAAAAACCTCCATTTGGCTTGGAAATTTTTAACACCCAATGCAAAGAGAAATTTTATGTTAATTTATATGAAATGTGCTAAAGTTATAAGTATATTAGTTATTCTTCACAACTAAAATGACTTCTGGTAGTTAGATCTGAAAAAGCTTTCTTCAGTGGGTCTTTATATAAAAGACATTACAGAATAGAATGTAAAATATAGTTAGCAATTTCCATAGAGGATGCACAAGAAGTTTTATAAAACAGTTTCTTATAAGTTTGTCACTGTATCTAGAAGAAAATAAAATGCTTCTGGTTTGTAGTCATTGTAATGTTTTAAATTTTATAGATTTTTCTTTAATACTTAATAATTTCAATTATACTAACAATGAGAACATTCATTCCTTTTATTTAGCACTTGTAACACATACTATAATACAAACCTTGAACTTCTTCTTATTTAATTCTCAATACATCCAAAATAATACTGATATCAGTAAAAATACTCATACAGAAGAGGAAATTGAGAGAAAAGTTTAAATAGATTAAATAAAGTCATATAGCAAGAAAGTGGAAAGCTGCAGTTTTCTCATTGGAGGGATGGATGGATGGATGGTTGGATAGACAGAGAAATAAAGAAGTATCATCTAGGAATGTAATCATCTAAGGGTTTGATTAAGATGGAAGCTTCAAGATCATTCACTCACATTGGACACTCTCTTCCAAAGGCAATGGGAAAAGTGGATTCAGGGCCCCAGGAGGTATGCATTTCTATCTTCATATAGTAGTAAAGCCTTGTTTCTTCACGTGGCCACCCAATTATGTTTTTCTACATGGTCTCTTCAGTATGATAGTTAGCTTTCTTACACAGTAGCACAGAACTCCTGAAATCACTAAAAGGAAATTTTTCTGCCTCAAAATATAAACATATAAATGTTACAGTGACCTTTTCCATAGTATACTGGATACAATAATCACATGGCCAACCTAGCTTCAATGTGGAAGAGTCTATACTGAAGTTTGAATACTGGGAGGTATGGCTCTTTGTGGGCCTTCTTTGAGAGTAGATGACAAAAATGACCAGTTCAGATAAGAAAGGAGAAGGGAGAAATAGAATCTACCTGAAGAGTAGTAATGATACATTCCCAGGGAAACAAGATATTGTGAAATGGGGTGGCAAAATTTATTGGGATCCATTATTCTAACAATAGCCACATTAACCTTATTATACTAATTTACTTCAAAATATCTTCTAAATTCCATATTGATTTCTTGACTCATGAGTAAGTTTGAAGTGTATTACTAAATTTCCAAATATGTGACACTGGATAAATGTCTCATTTTCATTGTATTACTACTAATAATAATAACAACAACATCAACAACAGTAGTGCCTGTAGTAATAATTATGGAGGTAGTGAAAATAACAGTAGTAGTTTCTAGCTCAGTTGAATGATAGTTGAGTCCTCTTAAATTTGTTGAGACTTGATTTGTGGACCAGCATATAGTTAATTTGGGTAATTTTTCCATGTGTACTTGTAAAGAGTATATCCTCTGCATTGTTGAGTGCAATGCTGCTTACTCAATTAGGCCAAATATCAAATTGAAGCTGTTCAAACCTTCTATTTATAGGCTAACAATTTTCATTTCTATAAATTACTGAAAGACACATTAAAGTTTCCTATTATTGTATGTTTGTCTCTCTTTTCAGTTCTCTCGAATTTTGCTCTATATTTTGAGGTTATATTATTATGTTTATACAAATTTATTAGTTTTATGTCTCTGTAGTGAATTAAACCATTTATCATTATAAAATTACTCACCTTTTATAAAATTAATCTTAAAATTTATTTTGTCTAGCATTAATATACCAGTTTTCTTTGGGTTAGTTTTTGCATAAGTATCGTTTCTATCCTTTTACTTTCATTTAATTCATTATAGTGTGTTTTTTATAAACAGCATAGGGTTTTTTAAATTTGTTTTTCATCCAGATACTCTTTGCTTTTCCTCAATTTGTATTCCTCAGCTATATACATTTATGGCATTTAATGTGTGCCTATCAAGATTCTGAACCAAACTACTCATTCCATTATTTAAGATGAACCCCAAAGATAATATGAAAGGAAATAAGACATTGTGGTCTAAGAAGTCACTTGGGTCACAAGGAAAACTGCTTTGAACTTATGTATATTTGGGTGGTAGTTTTGGCCTCGGACAGAAGACAATGAGTGAATGAAATACAAACAATTACCCCCTTGTATCTCTCCTATCATTAACTTAGAAGAAACAGTATCTGGCCCTGCACCTGATTTGTCTTAGACCTGTTTGTGATACTTTATTAACAACGCCAGTACACATTGTCCTGGCCTTTTGAGCAGTTGAGTGGATGACAAAATGGATGTTGCTTCCCACCCTAAACAAACCCCCTGGCCTGATAAAAAATAATCTAAAGACAATGAGCACCAATGTTGCTTTTTTCCTCATTAGCAAAGGATGAATCCTTGACCTAATAAAATGTTTTCTAGGGTGAGGAAATGATCGACTGATTTTATGGTGCCGGGGGGGGGGGGTGGTCTTCAAATTAGAGCTGGTTTTCTCCCTACCGCTGAATTAATTGGCTGTCCCAGGCACTGGGTCCTGGCCTTTGCCAATATATATTGGCTGAGAGAAGAGCTGATATCTCCAGAGAACAATGAGCTCCAGACTGAAGTAACAAGATATATTATTAGCACAATCATTTCAAAGGAAATGTGTGTGTGTGTGTGTGTGTGTGTGTGTGTGTGTGTGTGCCCACATACACACACAACTGCAGTCTATCAAAATCAGAATTACTAGAACTGAAAAGCAAGAATTTAAACTTGGAGAAATAAACATATTAAAAGAGCTAAGGGAATATTAGCATATGAAATAATGATCTGAAAACATAAACATCACCAGTTAGAAATGTGAGAAATGAAATGTACACATTAAACCATTCCTCTTTAAGAAATATTTTTCAGACTATTCTCTATTTCAATGTCATTTCCCCTTTTACTAGCTATTGTATCTTTGACAAATTACTACTTTGTGTTTCAATTTCTTCATATGAAATACTGATAATAATAGTGGTCACATCATAGATTTATTTTAAAAATTAAAGTATTTAGTATGTGTAAAACTGACTCTGGTATTCCTGACATGGAGTAGGATCTATAAAAATTGTATACCTTATTGTTACCATTATTATTGTTTAAATCTAGGGACTGAAAAAATAACAAGATATTTAATATAATAAGTAATATGCATGAAATATTAGAATGTGAGTATGCTTATAAAAAGACATGTGATAGAGAAAACTGGGGATTATTAGATATATGAGAGAAATATTTGTATTTTATTTTTCTGACCATAATATAGTAAATATATATATATATTAATTTTAATAGATATATAAATCCCAAGCCATTTAAATTTTAGGAAAGGGCTTCCTTAATTACTCATAGATCAAGAGCAATTAGAATAGTAATGTAAACACTAAGAACTAATTATAATTACAATATATATTAGAACCTGTAAGATTCAATTCAAGCAGCGCAACAATTTGTATAGACTTCATCATGTTTTAGTAACTATTAAGATGAAAATAAATGAGCTGTGTTCCCAATTTAATAGAGAGAAAGAAAGAAAAAGGGAGAGAGGGAGAAAGAGAATGTACCCATTTTACCCTAAAGATTAGGATAGTTCGAAAGTAAAAGGAAGGGCAAAAGTACCATGAAAACACTAAATGTAAGAATGCTGATGCAGCTATGTAAGTAATGCATGAGTAGACTTGAACACAATTGTAAGTGATAAGATGGAACTCCTATAAGATTTCAACACAGTCACAATATATATGGAGACTTACTAAAAGTGCTTTAAAATATACAAAGCAAAAACTGATAGAACAAAAGGAAAAATAGACAAATTCCTAAGACTAAAGAAGATTCAGCTAGAAAATTTTAATAATTAATAAAGGCTGTGTGTCAGATACAGGAAAAGTGTGTGAGAATGCTGCTTCTGAGGATTCAGTTTGGGGAGGGCAACAGCAGCCACTGCTAAAATTATGTCCAGACCCATCTCCCCTCTCTTCCTACAGAAAAAAAACTGCTTTAATCTGTAGGGTGAAGAGCAAAAGAACTGTGGCCCTAAAAACCCTCATAGAAACCCATGGCATCAGGAGAAAATAGTAGCCACTACCAAAGCCCCTGTCAGACCCATGATCTCATCCCCATTCCCATCACCCACCTTGTATGGGAAGAGGTAGAAAAAAGAAAACTCAAAATGGGTACTACATCTTAAATATAAATTGTAAAACTATAAGACTTATAGAAGAAATCTAGGAGAAAATGTGACATTGAGTTTGGCAATGACTTTTAGATATGAGACCAAGATCACTCTATACAGAAGAAAGTCTTAAATTAGATTTGATCAAAATTGAAAATGTTCTCACTGAAAAAGATACTGTTAAGAAAATGAAAAGGCAAACCACAGACTCCAAAAAAGTATATTTGCAAATCACTTATCTTGTAAAAGAATTGTATCCAGAATACATAAAGATCTCTCAATTCTCAATTAGAAAGTATGTACAACTTTTATGGGACTTTTGTTTTTTATTTTTTAAGTTAATTTTTTTAACATTTCAGTTTTATTTTTTCCAAGTTATTATTTAAATTCTAGTTAGTTAACATATAGTACAATATTGGTTTCAGGAATAGAATTTAGTGATTTGTCACTTATATATAACACCCAGTGCTCACCACAAGTGCCCTCCCATCACCATTTCACCCATCCTCCACCCACTTCCCTTTAAAATATACGAAGGGAATTGCTTTAAAATATACATAGCAAAAATTGACAGAACAAAAGGAAAAATAGACAAATTCATAAGACTAAAGAAGATTCAGCAATGGATACATACACACACACACACACACACACACACACACACAGTGGATATATATATATCCATTCTATACTATTTTACAGAGTGGCTGCACCAGTTTGCATTCCCATTAACAGTGTCAGAGGGTTCCCCTTCATCCTCGCCAACATCTGTTGTTTCCTGTTTTGTTAGTTTTAGCCATTCTGACAGGTTGAGATGGTATCTCACTGTAATTTGATTTGTATTTCCTTGATGATGAGTGATGTTGAACATCTTTTCATGTGTCTGTTAGTCATCTGGATGTCTTCTTTGGAAAAATGTCTAGTCATGTCTTCTGCCCATTTGTTAACTGAATTATTTGTTTTTTGAGTGTTGAGTTTGATAAGTTCTTTATGGATTTTGGATACTAAGCCTTTATCAGATATGTCAGTTGCAAATATCTTCTCCCATTCCATAGGATACCTTTGAGTTTTGTTGATTGTTTCCTTTGCTGTCCAGAGGCTTTTCATCATGATGAAGTCCTGGTAGATCATTTTTGCTTTTGTTTCTCTTGTCTCCAGAGATGTGTCTAGTAAGAAGTTGCCACAGCTGAAGTCACAGAGGTGGCTGCCTGTGTTCTCTGGGATTTTGATGGTTTCCTGTTTTGCACTTAGGTCTTTCATCCATTTTGAGTTTAGTTTTGTGTATGGTTTAAGAAAGTGGTGCAATTTCATTCTTCATATTGGTTTCCAGTTTTCCCATAACCATTTGTTGAAGAGACTGTCTTTTGTCCATTGGATATTCTTTCATGCTTTTTTGAAGATGAGTTGACCATATAGTTGCGAGTTCATTTCTGGGTTTTTTGTTCTGTTCCATTGATCTATGTGTCTGTTTTTGTACTAGTATCATACTATCTTGGTGACTACAGCTTTATAATATAGTTTGAAGTCTGAAATAATAATGCTTTCAACTTTGCTTTTCATTTTCAGGATTTATTCAGCTATTTGGAGTCTTTTGTTGTTCCATACAAATTTTAGGACTGTTTGTTCTAGCTCTGTGAAAATCACTGGTAGTGTTTTGATAGGGATTGCATTAATTGTGTAGATTGCTTTATTTAGGTAGTAATGAGCCTGGAAAGATTTCCTATTTCTTTGTGCCCTCTTCAATTTCTTTCATAAGTGTTCTATCATTTCCAGATCACAGATTTTATACACCTTTGGTTAGGTTTATTCCTAAGTATCTTATTGCTTTTGGTTCAGTTGTCAGTAGGATTGATACCTTGATTTCTTTTCCTGCTGCTTCATTATTGGCATATAGAAATGCAACAGATTTATGTACTTTGATTTTATATCCTGTGACTTTGCTGAATTCATGCATTAGTTCTAGCATTTGTTTTGGTGGAATCTTACAGGTTTTCTACATATAGTACCATATTGTCTGCAAATAGCAAAAATTTTATTTGTTCCTTTCTGATTTGTGTGCCCTTTATTTCTTTTAGTTGTCTGATTGCTGAGTCTAAGACTTCCAGTACTATGTTA
>NW_024412405.1:40482000-40589494 GCF_014898765.1 Herpailurus yagouaroundi
GAGGTTGCTTAACTTTTGGAAAGCTGAAACTACTGATCACAATGTTTCCAAGATACCTAACATGGCCCCCAAAGACTTACATGTCTTTGGATGTGTTTATAGCTGTTAAAAAAGAAAAGTTCTCTCCCAGAAAAATGAATGGATTCCCTGTTGGACACTAAATAGATACCACTTTAAGGAAGGTATTTGTTTATTGCTCATCAGAAATTTTGTGGGGTTCTTTTTCAGTGCCTCTAGCAGCAAAAGCTACCTAGGAGCTAAAATACAGCTACAGCTGGAGCTAACTTCCACTCATTCATCATTGTCACTGCATGAATTAGGAGCCAGCAGACCATTTCTCTTATTTTACTTTAGCTAGCTCCTTTTCAGAATGAGCTAAGGTTCATAATGCTCAAATATGATAGTTCTTTTTCTAACCGATTATTTACAGAGTAGTTTTATTCTGTGTCATCCTATAAACTCAAGCTTTTCAAAAGGAAACTAAGTTTCGAGTGGTGTTTTTGTATAAATATGTGCATGCATGTTAGTAGGACATTTGACAATGACTTTAGCTTAACACTTCAATATCATCACACAGCCATGACATTTTTATTAGATGCATTTTAACTTCTCCAAAACCTGAAACAGCTCTCCTTTTCTGTCATTCAAATAATCACATTCAGAGTAAGTCCTTTTAAAAAAATGCTAAAGATTCATACTTTTAATTTGCCAAAACTTTTTAGACATGTTAGTGGTAATGGATGAGATGATTATGTCTACTGAATTGCCAGTAGGATAGTTGATCACCTCATCATCGGAGGGAAGTTTTTCCTTAAAATGGATTGTGTTCTATCAATTTATTCTCTTTCAAAAGTTACAGGCATTAACCTTTGGAATGACCATTACCCTTTAATTGGCATTCTTATACTATCCAGTGTATGATTAGCCTTTGTAGACTGTGTCATTAAAAGTGGCAATTATAATTTTCAGGAAATTATAATACTATAAGAAGTTGGGATCATCTTTTCAGCCCCCCAAAGCCACTAATTAGCCATGTGCTTAGATGTGCACATATTTAACCATGCGCAAAAGATAAAATGAAGCTTTGTTGCAGCAAATTATTTTTCCCTGTTTTAAACTATTACAAATACAGTTATACATCCACATAATTTATAAAGTCACAAAACATAATCATAACAACCTTTGACAAGATTTCCAGAGTAAGGGAAAACACAATAGAAATAAAGTCTCCTGGGGCATCTGGGTGGCTTAGTCAGTTAGGCACCCAACTCTTGGTTTCAACTCAGGTCATGATTTCATGATTGTGAGATTGAGCCCCACATCTGGATCCCATGCTTGGCATGGAGCCTGCTTGAGATTCTTTCCCTCTCTCTGTGTCTCTCTCTCTTTTTTCCCCTCTCAAAATAAATACATAAACTTAAAAAAAATACCTATTAAACAAAAAAGAAATAAAGTATCTTATAAAATCTACTTCAGTGAAATGCAAACTTTTGGAATGTTTTAATGTAAAACCTGTGATGAGGTTGTGAGACTATATAGGTAGATTTCCTAGATTATTCACCACACAAAAGTCAAATTTTCCAGTGTGAACAGGTGGAATGAGCATTGTAAAACTGATTGAAAATATTGTGGCATCAAAATAACATAGATACAGATATTTAGATACATACACTAGGATTTTAAATTTTAAAAATAGATCATTATAACCCCAGTATAGTGATGGTTATAAGAAAAGATACATTTGTAAATATGTTCAATCAAGAGACACAGAACTTACCAATATTTTTGCAGATTAATTTCCACATTCAATTTAATAGAAGGATTCACAAGTTGTGTGTTGAACTAGAAAATTTGCATAATGCATATAATTTTGCATAAATATTTAACAGGCTTGATATAAATATTTTTAAATAATATGTTTATGTAGTTTTCTAAAAAAATTAATAACTTTGGCTTAATGTCATGGTTTGGTCTGTGACCTCAGTTATAAACCCAGAACAAGCATAACATTCTCTGAAAGAATGAGTTTGCCATGGATTTCATATTGTTGACATTGAAGGATACTTAGTAAACCAACTCATGGTTGAATGGCCTTCCTCTTCTGGTCACTCTTGTAGCAATCGTATATTTTTATTAAAAAGATAAATCTGACCCATCATCACTGATTTCAACTCCTTTAACTTTTCAGTCTTCACAGACTTCTTTAATACTCAGAGAAAGGATATATTCTTCTCCCTTTCACAGTTTTTCCAAAGTGCAATAACTCATTCTGACTTACCTACTTCCAAATACTGAATAAACTAAAGATAATTCTATCAAAGATTATTGTTGTTACATTTCATAATATAACTAAAAAGTAAAAATACTGTAAGACTCAATTCAAATAAGAAACACTTCACAGAATTCTCTTTATTTAACAGACAGAATTTATGTCATAAAATCATTATATTGAATAAATTAAGACAAACCTCTGAAACTTAAGCATTTAAAATTAGGGCATTAGGATACTTTTTGCTCCAAATTACAGATACGTTAACATATTCCTGACAAAATGTGTCCAGATATAAAATTACTGATTTTTTTAACATTTATTTATTTTTGAGACAGAGAGAGACAGAGCATGAACAGGGAAGGGGCAGAGAGAGACGGAGACACAGAATCTGAAACAGGCTCCAGGCTCTGAGCTGTCAGCACAGAGCCCGACGCGGGGCTCAAACTCACGAACCGTGAGATCATGACCTGAGCCAAAGTCAGACGCTTAACCGACCGAGCCACCCAGGCACCCCCAAAATTACAGATTTTTTAAATGTTTATTTTATTTTTGAGAGAGAGAGACAGAGAGAGCTCACATGCATGAGCAGGGGAGAGGCAGAGAGAGAGAGGGAGACACAGAATGTGAAGCAGGTTGCAGGCTCCGAGCCATCAGCACACGGCCTGATGCAGGGCCTGAACTCATGAACTGTGAGATCATGACCTGAGCCAAAGTCATTGGCTTTAACCAGCTGAGCCACCCAGGCGCCCCTAAAATTACAGATTTTTTTTCCTTTGGGCAGACAGTTACCTTAGAAATATCTGTATCCTTCTGATAATTGAAACATGAGGATACTGAAACCAAAAGATATTTAGTATTCATCCAAATTTATGTGGATAGTAATTGTAGAATACGAAACAAACCCCAGGGGTTCCTGGGTGGCTCAGTCTGTTGAGAGTACGACTTCAGCTTGGGTCATGATCTCACGGTCCGTGAGTTCGAGCCCCGCGTCGGACTCTGTGCTGACAGCTCAGAGCCTAGAGCCTGCTTCGGATTCTGTGTCTCCCTCTCTCTCTGCCCCTCCCCTGCTCATGCTCTGTCTCTCTCTGTCTCAAAAATAAATAAAAACATTTTTAAAAATTAAAAAAAAAAAAAAAGAAAAGAAACAAACCCCAGGTAGTCAGACACTTGAATGTAAGTAATACCTCTACCTGAAATACCACTAAAGTTTTAATCAAGAAAGAGAGGACTTATGTTGGCCCTTAGACATTGATAGAATTAGCATGAAAAATAAGATATTTCTTCACTGTTTAACAAGTTTGTTATTTTAACAAAGAAAAGCAAGATTTTTTAGCACTGAAGAAAGTCTCAAGAACATTCTGAATGCTTTATAATAATTTATTGATCAAAAGATGAAACAACTATACACATTATTTAGTTGGAAAGATAGGGATATTTATGTTTATTGTCTGTATCTTCTCAGAGCTCTTGAAAAGTTGTACAATTAAATTCTAACATTTTTGTCAGCCATCTGACATTGGATACCATAGAACCTCTGTTCAAAAGTTACTTGTATGTGGCCTTTATTTTGTTGAGTTAACTTTTTTCTATTCTTTATTGAGAGCTTTATCATGACAGTACCAATTTTGTCAAATGCTTCTTATGTATCTATTGAGATGATCACGTGACTTTTATCTTTCATTCTGTTAATGTGGTAAGTCATACTGATTGATTTTCGTATTTTTATTTTTTTTAATGTTTCTTATTTATTTTTGAGAGAGAGAGAGAGCTTGTGCGCACAAGTGGGGGAGGGCAGAGGGAGAAGGAGATACAGAATCTGAAACAGACTCCAGGTTCAAAGCTGACAGCACCGAGCCTGACACAGGGCTGGAACTCACCAACTGTGAGATCATGACCTAAGCCCAAGTCACTTAACTGACTGAGGGACCCATGAGTCCCTGATTTTCATATTTTGAACCATCCTTGCATCCAAGGTTCAATGTCCCTTGTTGAATTTGGTTTGCTAGAATTTTATTGAGGATTTTTGCATCTATGTTCATCAGCAATATTAGTCTATAGTTTTCTTTTTTTTTTTTAATTTTTTTTTCAACGTTTATTTATTTTTGGGACAGAGAGAGACAGAGCATGAACGGGGGAGGAGCAGAGAGAGAGGGAGACACAGAATCGGAAACAGGCTCCAGGCTCTGAGCCATCAGCCCAGAGCCTGACGCGGGGCTCGAACTCACGGACTGCGAGATCGTGACCTGGCTGAAGTCGGATGCTTAACCGACTGCGCCACCCAGGCGCCCCTAGTTTTCTTTGGTGTCTTTTTCTGGCTTTCGTATCAGGGCAATATTGGCCTGGTAAAATGAGCTTGGAAGTGCTCCCTCCTCTTTGATATTTTGGAATAGTTAAAGGAAATGTGGTATATACATACAATGAAATATTGTTTAGTCTTTAAAAAGAAGGAAATCCTGCAATAGGCAACATGGATGAAACTTGAAAACATTATGTTAAATGAAATTAGCTAGTCACTGAAGAACAAATGTTGCATGATTTCATTTATAAGAGGTATCTAAAATAGTCAAACTCATAGAAACAAAGAATAGAATGATGACTGCTGGGGGCTGATAGGAGAGGAAATGGGAAGTTGCTAATCAATGTTTCAGTATTTTAGTTATGCAAGATAAATAAGTTCTAGAGAGATGATGTACATCATTCCTATATATAACAATACAGTATTATATACTTTATAAGCTGTTAAAAGTGTAAATCTAGTGTTTTAATACAATAACAAAATTTATTTGTACCACTTTGAAAAGATTAAAATTCATATAATGTGTGTGTATATATACATATATATAGTGTGTATATATATGTATATATATATTAATTTCTATTCTATTCTATATATGTGTGTATATACATTTTATTTTTTTAATATATGAAATTTATTGTCAAATTGGTTTCCATACAACACCCAGTGCTCATCCCAAAAGATGCCCTCTTCAATACCCATCACCTACTCTCCCCTCCCTCCCACCCCCCCATCAACCCTTAGTTTGTTCTCGGTTTTTAAGAGTCTCTTATGCTTTGGCTCTCTCCCACTCTAACCTCTTTTTTTTTCCTTCCCCTCCCCCATGGGTTTCTGTTAAGTTTCTCAGGATCCACATAAGAGTGAAACCATATGGTATCTGTCTTTCTCTGTATGGCTTATTTCACTTAGCATCACAATCTCCAGTTCTGTCCACATTGCTACAAAGGGCCATGTATATACATTTTATATTCACATTTACTAAAGTGTAATTTGGTCAACATTTTTTGAAAAAGAACATCTCTAATTAGTGTTCGAGCAGCAAAGCATTAATTAAATGAGAACCACATTGCTCTTGTCATCTACAAAACATAAAGCAGTTTCCATACTCTGTAAATTTTGCCACAGTTCAATATTTGTGCTGAGTTTGTGTTCACTGACAGTATTATATGGGGACAGCATAAAGGACATGTAGTGGAAAACAGGTTGGAAAGACTCTCGACTCCATAATGAGAAAATAAATAGCAAAGATATTCAGCAATATGAAACAAATGTTTGAAAGTACTATTTTCAGTCAATTCTACCTTGGAAATTGTACCAAAGATAAATTCTACGTAAGAAAAATAACGTGTATGCTTAAAAGTGTTACCAGAGTATTGTTTTTTTTGCAATACCAAATATGGGAAACTATGTAAATGGATAAACATGAAGAGTTTTAGACATTAACTCAGAAGAATATAACTGAATTATCTACATAAAATTTCGTTCAGTTGGACACATTCTATAAGGAATGATTTGGCAGAGGGCCAGCAACAGGTGTAAACCAGGACTGAACTAGGCAAACCAACACATATGATTACCCTAAATATTGTGCACCTTTTAAAAATGATGTTAGGGGCGCCTGGGTGGCGCAGTCGGTTAAGCGTCCGACTTCAGCCAGGTCACGATCTCGCGGTCCGTGAGTTCGAGCCCCGCGTCGGGCTCTGGGCTGATGGCTCAGAGCCTGGAGCCTGTTTCCGATTCTGTGTCTCTGTCTCTCTGCCCCTCCCCCGTTCATGCTCTGTCTCTCTCTGTCCCAAAAATAAATAAACGTTGAAATAAAAATGATGTTAAAAAGTAATAATTGGCTTGGAGAAGCATTTATGTTGTAATATTAACTATATAAATAGTAAATTCAGAATGATCGCAAATATATTCATTAAAATGGCACTCTATCATAGAAATATCTTTATAGTAAAAATATGAATGACTATATTTCTTTTCCAATTCTGTATTTTATGTTTTATATATTGAATATGCATTGATTTGATTAAAAACACATAGTAAAAAATATAGCTCTATTTAAAATCTCCACAAGATTCACTAAAGAATTAGTGTGGCTTGTTCAGAATTTTCACAGAGATAAAATTAATTTTAAGCTATAGAGGAAATAGAGAATAGCATAAAGAATATATATACTCTGTCTTTTTCCAAGTTACATAATTCAGAATCACCCCAAATGTTTAACAGCTTAGAACGCTGAAGAACTGACATTAAGCCACATTTCAGAACTATTAAAAAACAAACAATTTTTCTACAAGTGACCTACAAATAGATAAAACAGATTACAGTTTTATTCTAGGGTATTAACAGTTTCTAAAGAATGTCTGGAAAGTATATTACTTTTAGGCCATTTGGAAATGTACTTTTATTATTTCACTACATTGCTCAGTTGGATGCCATCCTTTAAATGATAACTCACTAATAATTACCTATTATTCATAATTAATTGATTTTGGAAAAAAATCACATTTTCTCAGAGTATATTTTGTATAAGTGAATGAGGAGAGTTCATTTAATTGAATTATATAAAAAAATACCATCTTCCATAAAGAAACTCAACAGCAAGAGAGTGGATAAAGCAAATATCTCAAAAAGAGGAAATATGCCACCTAATTTTCAATGTGTGGAGCTGCAGTTTTTATAGGTTTAGGAGTTTTTACTTCAATCACATTGAACACACATAAAAATTACTAAAATATTTTTAAAGGACAAAGAGCTTCTCAATAGCAATAGAAGCTACTTCAACATTTATGTGACAACTCTCATATCTAAGGCTCGGTTATTAACATTTATGAAGACTAATTAACTTTAAGATCAGATTAGCTAATTCACAACCTTAAAAAACTTGATCAGAAAGGATTGATCAGGGTTTTCAGAAGTTGTATTTCCAGAAAACACAGAGTTTACAGTTACTTATTTTCATGATTCTTGAAATAATAACAACTGGAGTCAAAATCCAGTCTGTCGGGGCGCCTGGGTGGCGCAGTCGGTTAAGTGTCCGACTTCAGCCAGGTCACGATCTCGCGGTCCGTGAGTTCGAGCCCCGCATTGGGCTCTGCGCTGATGGCTCAGAGCCTGGAGCCTGTTTCCAATTCTGTGTCTCCCTCTCTCTCTGCCCCTCCCCCGTTCATGCTCTGTCTCTCTCTGTCCCAAAAATAAACGTTGAAAAAAAGAAAAAAAAATTAAAAAACAAAATCCAGTCTGTCTCCACAGCAGACTTTAGGAATATCCCCCCTTCTATAATTAGCAAGCATGACAGAAGAAATTATTACAAAATCTCCAGAAAGACAAAAGAATATAACTAGTAGTCATTGGATACCTGCTATTGCAGGCATAAAATTGTAATGAATGGTTTTCATTCACCATAATCCTTTCTGTAATCTGTAATCCTTTCTGGAGTCTTCCCCTTTTGAAGTTGAATTTACAGGGTCAGAGTGATTAAGGATATCTTCTAAGATGCACTCCTAATAAGAAGCCTGAGGCAAGTCCACAATTGTTCAAATTCAAACTTAGTAATATTTTTATCCCATTACTTTCATAGAAACTTTGTTGTTGTTGCAGTTCCCAACATAGATTGGATTTTCTATTCTCCTCCAATGAACTCCTCTCTGTATACTTTAGAAAATATTTAGTCAATAAATAACACTTAACACTTATCTCTATTATTTATGCAATTTATTTATTTTTTTTCAACGTTTTTTTATTTATTTTTGGGACAGAGAGAGACCGAGCATGAACGGGGGAGGGGCAGAGAGAGAGGGAGACACAGAATCGGAAACAGGCTCCAGGCTCTGAGCCACTATTTATGCAATTTAAACATCCCCAGAAGCCAATAGATAATTAGTTCCTTTAAAATAATTCTACGAAATAAAACTAAATAAATAGAGGAAAGAATTCTCTGGACAGAATATTGATTCTAGCACTTGTGACCTCCTCCATTCTATTATAGAGCATATTGTGTTTATTACATCATGTATAGTTAATCTTGTCATTTGAACTGAGCTACTTTACAACTTTATTCCAAATGTACCACCATGTTGCTTGATTAAAAGAAATAAACAAGAAGCTTGATATACCCTTTCTATACTAATTTCTTACATACAATTCAATAACATAGAACATGCCTATCAAAGAGAAAATGCAGTTGATTTTTCACAGTTTTTTCCCCCTTTTTTTCCATAGCTTGAAAACTATGGTATGTTTCTTTGTAATGAATTCACTTGCCTCTCTCCGATTTCTTTTCCTCGGCAACAGTCCAATGAGTCTTTATCTATTGCTCCAGACAGCCATCTTCCCAAATCACCTAGAGATGTGAGTGATAACCCTATCACTTACTAGACAGAAACATCAAAATTCTGGCCACCATTCACCAAGATAGCTTTTTCTTATCTGAAGCTATCCATTTATAATGTGTAAGGACAGAGCTTGCTTTCAGTAATGCAGCTGGTTATAGCAACTAAGAATAGCACAAGCTTCCTTCCAGATGATGTAGAGTAACTCACCTTCATCAAAATCAACTAGAACCGGATGTTTGACTCCTGAAGGACAATTGGAAAAAGTGTGTATTGAGTATAAAACACTCAGAAGGACTGAGTCAAGTAACTAACTGAAATGTATTTTGTAGCCAGATTTATAAATAGGTATGTTTCGCATCTATAAATAGTTTAACCAGTATAATTTATTGTTTAGCAATGCAAGTAATTTTGCAGTTTTCATTACTTAGTCAAAAAAATAGAAATAAGTATATAAAATTAGGGAATAAGTTAAATATGTTTGAGCAAAACTGCAGTTTTAATGCAGTGAAATAAGTAAATATGTACTGTCTTATGGTATTTCTGTATGTCTTATTGCTATGTCAAATAACGTATCTCTCAAAACTGGATTTTTTCTTCTTGACATTACCTAGTGTTATATAAGCAGTTATGAGACCCTCCACAATATATATTAATCCTGAATAAGCCATCATGATACAAAGCTTACTTTGATGATTAAGATAAAAGAGATTATTCTCTTAGCACTTATTTTTATTTTTTAATATAAAATGATTATTCTAAGTAAAATGCAAAATATCCATAAAATTGATATATTTTCTTTTCTCAAACATTTATCTCTCTCACATATTCAGATGTTTAAAATAAATACACAAAGAACATTTTACTCTGAAAATCAAAGAGCAACAACAGCACAAATTAACACTACGCTTCTGTAGTCTTTGCATCATTGTTTCATTCAGGAGTCTGACAAGTCAAGCAAAACTGAGTGATCCATGAACAAATGAACAGCATCCGGGAAGCAATAATATACACATAGTAGCATGCAGACTTTGGTTTGAGTTCCATTTTCTACATCTACTATTTTATGTCACTTGTGTATTTATGGTCTAAATTTCCTCTTTTCATCTTTTTATCTGCAAAATGGCAATGATCACTTACTTCAATTACAACCAAGAAGTAAATCATAAGACATATAGCTATGTAATCATTTAACCCACAAAAGGAAAAATAAGTGTCTCAAAAAGTCTTTTTTGACAATAAAGAAATTATTCTTTAAAGTATTAAAAAAGTCATTAATAATAAAACCATGCTTTAGTAGCAGTATCAATAAATCATTTAGCATTTGATATTTTAATTTTTTTACATATACTAATGAGTTTCACTAGAACTCTACACATTATAGAATTCTATAATGTGTAATAAAAAAAAATCTAGTGGTTGGCTTGTTTAGGAATAAATGTTTGTTTTGTTTATGTTATTTATATTAGTTCTCATTATATGTTTCAGAGGTAAGACATGAGGATAGCTCTCTTCTTGTTCATCATTTAGTGACCCTCCTCTTTGAGGGCACATCTTATATTAAATATATCTTGTATGGGGCGCCTGGGTGGCGTAGTCGGTTAAGCGTCCGACTTCAGCCAGGTCACGATCTCGCAGTCCGTGAGTTCGAGCCCCGCGTCGGGCTCTGGGCTGATGGCTCAGAGCCTGGAGCCTGTTTCCGATTCTGTGTCTCCCTCTCTCTCTGCCCCTCCCCCGTTCATGCTCTGTCTCTCTCTGTCCCAAAAATAAATAAACGTTGAAAAAAAAAATTAAAAAAATAAAAAAATAAAAAAAATATATATCTTGTAAAAGACACTTAGCAACTAAACCATTTTTCTTTTTAGTTTCTAAGAAAGTTGAGGAATGATTTTAAATACATATATGTCCTAGGGGAGAATTATTGCCTACGTTATGGGCCTCCCTCTTTCCTATAAACATTGCCAAAGGACATTATCTCCTTGCCAAAGATCTAGAAGCTAGCTTTTATTTTCAGCTCTAATGGTCTCATCTGGATCCTCATCCCAGGAGCATTAGCCGACAGAGACCCCATGCTGTGATTCATGCTGTTTAATGCCAAGTTGATGGGTAATAAAGTTATCATAATCCATAATTTAATTATAGATGATAGTCTCTGCTCTGATTGTAACACTGAAACTGTGGCTTCATTTACACTTCTGGGACACTTCACAAATGATTTGGGCTGATCTTTGATACAGGGTCAAGGGTGGAGAAATTTTTCGTATAATTGCATTTTATTCTATTTGAAAGAACATTCCACATTCAAATTGGATTTATTTTTGAGTTGATATATTTCTACTTTCTATGGTATTGTAAATTTTAATAAGGATTTGTGTAGGTATTTCCTCTTTGCCACAGATACTTAGGTTGGACTTACCATCTCATTTAAATATAAAAATTGCTTCTTGTTACTGCTGCAAACCTCAAAAACAAAAACAAAATATATTGTTTTCCTAGGGAAATTAGAAGAAATGCATATTTGGAAAACGATTTTATTTTCCTAGATTGTACTGTTCTCATTCAAATTTCATATCAGTTCATGAATTTGCTAAGGCTGTTCACTTAGCTAGGCATAGCGCCCTTCTCCTTTCTTATCTTCAAATGGTATCCAATTCTATCCCTTCTCCTCCATGAAGCTTTTTCTAGAAGAAACTATAGTACACACTAAGTTTACATGCAGCCTGTATTAGTACTTACTAGCTCTGTGACTAACACATTCACTAGACCTTTCTGAATCTCTCTAAATTCTCACAATGATGGCAGTTAAATATCTCTCAAGTAGACATGGTAACTAAGCTAAATAATACTCAGACATATCTAGCAACCTTCCACAAGGACTTAATAAAAATACTATGGCATATATTGTTTTAAAAATCAAGTAGCTGGGTGGTGGTTTTAATTATTTTTGTATGTGAATATATATTTGGGGTGGTTTCAATATATACATTTATAATAGAAATTGTGTAAGAAAAACGCTTTGTATTATCCATACCCTTCCTTTCAGAGCTAAGATTGGTGGTTTGTGTTTTGGTTTTTTTTTTTGGAAATTCTTCAGAAATTACAATTATATTTAGAAAGGTAAACCAGTTGACTATGAAAAGCAAGAGAGTATAAAGAATAGGATTTCCTTCAAGTATTTTAAAGAGTACAATAAGTATCATATGTGAATAAAAGATTCAGGTCTTTTGTGATCTCATATATCAATGTTGAACATGTAATCAGAATTTATGAAAATTGGGTGTAAAATATTGATTAGATTGTACTAGACAAAGATATATAAGCCTGCAGGTAGTACCATCATGATATAGAGGAATATTTACATAAAAAAAGTTAATGTATTTCCACACAGAGTACTTTATATAGAAAAAAAATAGGTCATTCAACATTAATAAATATTAAAAAAAAAAGTCAGATGTTGCCCTTGGTGATTCCAAGGCCAAAAACAAAGTGCTTTCTCTCTCTCTCTCTCTTTTTAATGTTTATTTATTTTTGAGAGAGAGAGAGAGAGAGAAAGAGTGTGAATGGGGGAGGGGCAGAGAGAGAGAGGAAGACACAGAACTCAAAGCAGGCTCGAACTCATGAATCATGAGATCATGACCTGAGCCAAAGTCAGATGCTTAACCAACTGAGCCACCCAGGTGTCCCTGTTTTCTCTTTTATTGATACACAGATATTACTTATATTACTTGTATTAGTTTATTCAAGTTAAGAGTAACAGACACATGTAACATTTATACAAAAGGCCAGCAGCCATTATAGTTATGCATAAATTCTCATTTGTAATGAGATATAAATATGTAATATGTATAATATATGTGATGAGATATAAATAAATACCACACATTTTAAATTATCACACTAAAATTTTATGTACGTATAGGCATGTTCTCTTTTAATTTAAAGACCACTATAGCATGCCTAAGGCATGTTCAAAGAAAAATAGGAGAAAATAAAATGGAAATAAAGAAAATGGAATTCACAAAAGGAGAGAATATTAATGTGGTTGTCTTTTTTTTTTGTTTTTAGATTATTGGCTTTGAGGTATTGTATGGAGCAATAATTCAGTTGTAAAGGAGTACCTGGGAGAGGGCCATGGTTTCTGGAGGGGGTATCTGAGATGGAGCAAATTTCCCCCCCCCCCAACTCAAGCTCCCAGGGATGAATGGATTAGGACTAGGAACTTTGGGACACCCCCACCTCCAATAGGAAGAGGGGAGTTGGGAAAGGGTTGAGAATTTTTAAAAGAAGGAGTGTTGGGGTGCCTGGGTGACTCAGTTGGTTAAACATCTGGTTCTTGACCTCAGGAGTCATGATCATGGTTTGTGGGTTAGAGCCCTGCATGGGGCTCTATGCTGGAAGTGGGGAGCCTGCTTGGGAGTGGCTCTCTTTGCCCCTCCCCCACTCATGTGCTTTGTTTCTCTCAAAATAAATAAACTTTAATTAAAAAAAAAAAAAAAAGAAGAAGAAAAGAAGAGTACCTAGAGGGGGTCTGGAGGGAATCCTAAACACTTCCCTACCTGAAGTATTCCCAATTTATATCTGAGATAGAATTTCCCACTCTAGTATTATTCCTGGCTACATTGTATACCTAAAACAGACTGTGCTCACATCATTAAAATGAAGTCAAAATTTGATTAACCATGTTTAAATTTTAGATATGGTTTATGGTGAATGTCTACAGAGAATTCTACAATAAATGCTTGATTTCATGAATTCTCTTTTGTCTTAAAATATTCAAATAACTTTTGGAGAAGTTCCCAGAACTTACCTATCAATTATACCTATTACCTATAAAATTATAAATTTAGTTTATTTTATTATGGTTTTATTTATATTGCAGTGAGGTCTATATTCATGTCACTCAAATAATTAAAAAAATTAAGGTTTACATCCTAAAGTGATGTATATATGCAGATATTCTCTTTATATTTAAAATCCCATGTTCAAAATATTAAGTATGTTTAAATATTGTTAAAATAAACTTAGGGGAATATGAAATAAATAAATAAATTGACATTTGTTTCACCTTTATAGGTATATCATAAAAACATTAGGTCACATATAATCTGGAGAAAAATTCCATAAACTATGATCAATTTGTAAGAATTTTATTTAACAGATTAGTTAATATTAGAATATCAATTAATAAGTGGATACATCTATGAATAGAGATGATAGATAGAGCACGCTTTCCACAAAAAACTCTAGAAAAAAATTAACTTTCATTTTAAAATTAGTTAGAATTGCAAGTACACACTAGTTTTAACACATAATCAACCACTTGTTTCAGAATCATCCACATTTTTTAAAACCTAAATGTAGACATATACTATATTACTGATTTATAAATTCTTATTTAATGTTTATCTTCCTCTAAATGTTTGGGAAAATGAATAGATCATTTTATCCATTAAGTGTTGTACATTGATTTATAAAATAAATTTAAAAGCTGGAAAGAGAAATTTTATAGCAATATACAAAAAAATGGTAATAGTACAAATTACCAACTTGAAGCTAAAAAATAATTTTCTAAGAGCTAAATCATAAATATCAAGGATATCGAGGGTATAATTTCAAAATGTTCACCAGTGTCTCTTTTTCTCATATCTGAATTATTTTCATATTTTCTCATTTCAACTTTTGGTTTCTCTCTCTTTTTTTTTTTTTTTTTTCCTTTTTGGAAGGTAGAATGCTTTCTCTAGTTTTAATGAAATAAGCAGATAATTTTCTTCCTAAGGTAAATAATGCTATCGGACAAATATTTCAAATATTGAAAACTCAAAGGTATGTAGAATACCCTTTCTTATTGTTTGTGACACAGGTATAACAAAAAAACCCTCAATGCTACACATATTAAAATATACTCATTCCTTCTGTAAATAAGGAGACCAAACTCTGCTCAGTTTTGAGTGATGTTCTTTTCTTAAATATAATCACATTTTGAATTTCATGTAATATAAGCTGTGAGCTAAATTATAGTGATAATCACCAACAACATAAATATTGGTATAAGTGGGGAAAATAAAATAATATATAAAATTAATATATGCAAACATAATTTGGAAATAAATAGGAGAAAATATGAAAAGCTACTTCAATCTTTATTTCATTAGCTGGTCACAAGGGTGATGTGTTACTTATAGCTACCTTTCCCAACTATTTACTTGGGTCCTTTTACCCTGCAGAGGACTTAAGATGCTGGAGTTTTTTCTTTCTATTTCCAAAGTGTCTAAAATCTTGGTAGACTTGCCCATATGGGGTTTCTGTGATCTTCCTTTTACAATGTCCAATTAATATGACAGTACTAGAAATGACTCCAAAGAATTTCCTGGATACTGCACATAACCTCCCTGAGACCTTATATGATAGAAATTCTGATATCTATTCATATTAAGTCTCAATCACAATGACCAACAAGTTACTGTTTCTCCAGTGGGATGCGGAATTCTACCCAAAGGGTGGTGGCTGCCTCAATTTTTAATTCCATAAAATTATATTTTGTAATTAGGTCCCTGAGTGGAGGCATTTCTTCCTTAGGTTTTAAATCCTGAAACCCAGCAGATTCCTGGGTTAAGATGACTGAGAGAAAATTTTGTAACTGAGCCAGATGCATTCTCAATTTTTCTTTGATTCTCTTCACAAGATTTTGGCTATGGGAAAAAACAGAAGTATGTATGGGTTTCCGATTCAAAGAATAATATCATACTCTGTAACCTAAAACTTGTAAGGTTTTTATGTTTTAATGGCAATTAACAGAATCTTCAAAAAGCTATGCACAATCAGTAAATCAAATTGTGTGTGAGTAATATGGAATATGATAAAATCAGTAAATCCAGTATGTGTTGGTACATACTGCATCACTTTGCTGCAGAATTAGAAACTGTACTATATGGTATACCAAGAAGATGAATGCAGTATAAAGTTAGTCAAAAAATTATGTGAATGAACATGGCTTATTGAGAAGAAAAATGTTCTAGAATTTGTATCTCTGATACTGAGGAAAAACCATTGCCTTCTATCTGTGATTTGTGGCACATTTACCTCTGTAGAATAATACTTACCGGAGACAAAGAATAGTTTACTGCTACTAACCAGTTGGGTATTCAAGTTTGGGCCATAACCTTGCTATGAGAAATTTCTGCTGTTGCAACTATGCATTGTGCCAGTCCCATGGCTCATCAGCCACTTGGTTCATCAACCTATTGAGTAAGCATGTGTGTGGCTGAGGAAAGAGGTTGATTATAGTCTGCCAGGTGGTCACAATGTCCACCAAATTATCAAAAGCCTTTCTAGTGGGTATACTGTGGTAGCATTCATAGTAATACATACTATCACACTTGGTGTTTATTCTGATAAGCCCATTCACATAATTTTGTTTAGCTATCCTCATTACAATCTTTCGGTCTTGCTTTTACCAAATCTCTGACCACCAAATGAGTCATAACTTCTGTATAAAGTAATTATATCTTTACATAGATACATTTATCTATAGTAGTGTATTACTGACTTTAGACAGTAATGTTTTTAAATCTATATTCCAAAACATTTCTTTCCCTAGAATCTTTATTCATCATTTCTTCCATTTGCATTTTAAAGATTTGAAGTTTCATTATCAATCTTATTTCTGTCAGCTTTATTTTCTTTTAACTTAATTTTCTTATTAATTTTTCATGTTTTACTTAATAAAATTCAGAACAAGTACTTTAAGTTTATTTGGATTACAAACTTTTCATGATTATTGATATTTTACCCAATTTGGAATTATATATTCTCTCTTCCTGTTAGCAGTTTATCTATATTGCTGATTCATGTGGTAGTTTTCCTATTACCTTAAGTGCTGATGATCAAATAATAATCTCGGTGCACCTGCACCTCTTCCTGATTATTTAAAAACATTTAAATTCTCTATTTCATAAGTTCAGGTCTTCAGTTCTCTGAACGAGAACAAGGGAGCTTGACCACATACTTTATCTCTGGATACTTTCTGCATCAGTAAACATTTTCCAGTTAGAGTCTTGAGAAGTATGCTCTCCCCTTGAGGCATATCACTCAAGTTTAAACTTGTTCTATGGTTAGAGGTATGCAGATCACTTAGATAAATTAACGAACTACTAGCAGACTTCTGGCTGTATATTTGGTTAACAAATTCATATTTTTTCATGTTATCTTTAACTTGTTTTTTTAATGTTTGTACCACACTTCTAAAGAGCACCTGAAAGATGACAGATCATGTTATCTACCATCCATATTCAGATTTATACCTTGTTGCTTTTGGTCATGGAGCATTGTTATCATTTGATTGAGTCTATGGAACTATAATGAAGTCTGATAGAGAAAACAAAGTAGAAAGATTTTGAAAAAACATTTCTCCAAATTCATCACAACTATATTACAGCTTCCATTACCCATTTTTTCCCCAGGAAAACAGTCCTCACTTGTCTAAATCGGAAGGCATTAATTTTATGCTTTATTTTTTTTTTCTTCTCTTTTACTCTTACTTCTCATGATAATGGATTATTGGTTTAAGAAATAGGGAAGTTTTTGGAGCTTAATTGAAATTTATTCCTAGGAGATAACTCTCAAAACATTTTGTGATAGAATTAAAGCTCTTAGAAAAGTTAAATCTAAGCTGCTTTTGCTGACATTTAAAAATGAGGTGTTTAGGGGCGCCTGGGTGGTGCAGTCGGTTAAGCGTCCGACTTCAGCCAGGTCACGGTCTCGCGGTCCGTGAGTTCGAGCCCCGCGTCGGGCTCTGGGCTGATGGCTCGGAGCCTGGAGCCTGTTTCCGATTCTGTGTCTCCCTCTCTCTCTGCCCCTCCCCCGTTCATGCTCTGTCTCTAACTGTCCCAAAAATAAATAAACGTTGAAATAAAAATTTAAAAAAAAATGAGGTGTTTAATATTTGGTTTATTTTTTTTAACTTTATTTGAAGATAGTTTTGATGAATCACCACAATTAAATATTTCAAGTACCTGATATTTGATGAGGTTTGAAGTGTTGGGGTTTGGAGCCAACGGCCAAGAAAGAATTCTTGAGATGTCGTCTTCAGTGCAAAAAGGTGGTTTTATTAAAGCACTGGGACAGGACCCATGGGCAGAAAGAGCTGCATTACAAGTGTGAGGGGTGACTGATTATATATTTGGGAGTTGGGGGAGGTAAAGACAAAAGGAAGTTACCAAAAGGGTTTTCATATGCTAAAGAAGATTCACAGGATCTTGGAGGCCTACCTGTAGGCAAGCTAAAGTTGTTTTCTCTCTAGCAAAGCATTAACATTAAGACAGTGGGGGTTCCTGGAGGAATGTTGTACTCTGCCTGCCTCAAGTATTTGTCAATGAACTGCAAGTTGTAAGAAAACTTAATTTTATCTACATTTCCTTCTGCCTTTGTTTCCCACATCAATATTGATCATTTGCTTTATAAATAAAATTTCATTTTTCCATGGAGAACTCCTGTTCCTCAAAATGGAATAAATACAATTAATTGAAAATAAGTTATTCAGAGTAAAACAAAGCAGTCACTGTATCAAAAAATTTTTATGACTCATTATTTTTGTTGTTTCAAGTTTTTATTTAAATTCTAGTTAGCAAACATATAATGTAATATTGGTTTCAGGAGTAGTATTTAGTGATTCTTCACTTACAAATAACACCTGGTTGACAAAATTTTACTTAAGAATGTATTTTGAAGGGTGTCTTGGTGGCTCAGTCAGACAGACAGGCATCCAACTCTAGGTTTGGGCCCAGGTCATGATCTCGCAGTTTCATGGTTTCACACCCCACATTGGGCTCTGCACTAGCAGTGTGAAGCCTGCTTGGAATTCTCTCTCTCTCCCTTTATCTGTCCCTCCCCCACTAGTGCTATCTCTGTCTTTCTCAAAATAAATAAACTTAAAATATAATATTTTTTGAGTATTTTTAGAATGATAGTAAGAATTATTTTTAGTTTCTTAAACACAAAGGTTAAACGAGTTAATTTAGATCCTTTTGACTGATCCCCTTTAATTCCATCACAATATTATTCTATAATTTTAATCATTAGGAAGCATGTATTTTATATATCTATGGTTCAGGTTTTTTTAAATAATAATTCCAGATTGATATTTCAAAAGTTAATAGGAAAATATTCCTAATAGTTTTTTTTGTAGTAGCTAATGAATATGTGTAAATGCTTTATTAGAATTAAATAGTATTTTTCTTGTAAATATATTCCACATAAAAGACATTTGGAGAGCCTTAGAATTAAAGACTAAAATTTATAGCCACTTCGTTAAGTATAAACTGGAGAAGTGTTCAATACTTGAAATTTATTGCTCTATAATGAAATTATAATTCATGTACGGCATTTAGGTGGATTTGGAATCATTGAACTATACAATTTCTAACCTATTTCAAACTTCTCATATTCACCTACACTATATAAGTTCTCAGGAAAGTAAAGCAAGACACTAGAGATATTATATGGGGCATTTTATCAAATGCACTGAATTACTAGAGGCTAGGGAGAAGGGAAGCTCCCAGTATCCTAAAATATATTTAGAATTTTCCTATAGAAGCTTGTACTAATTTATACATTATGCAAGGAATTTTCTGGTTTGATTTGGTTTGCCCTGAGAAAATTAATTCCAAAACCATGATATGGTAAAAAGAAATAAATGTTTATATAAAATAATGTAACTGTTTTATGTGCAATGAGTCAAAATTAAAACTTAATTCATAGTATTTCCAAGTGATACAAATGTATTCATTCCAAATATTTTCTTCTTTATATATGTGTTCATAAGAATTCAATTCAGCTTGAATTGAAGCTTACCTTCGATAAAAAAATTTAAATGGCCTTCAATATGTCAAAACAAGACAACATAAATCTCAACATGTTGTTTTATCTTTAGATGTTTCCATCTACTTCTTCATGTATTATACCCTACTGATGATACAAAGAAAAGTAAAACATAATTTAATCAACTTAAAGTCACAGTAAAGTAGGTTATGAGAGTACTAACCAAATCATTTTGTGGTAGCATACAAGCACTGTCAGAGAAGTTTAAAATGAACTTACTTCTTCAAGGAATCAAAGAATTGGAAGATCAGAGATGTTTGGAAATAACTCATCAGGGTTTCTTGAGAAGGTAACAAGTGAAATAAAACTTGAAGTACAGATAAGATGTTAACAGACAGAAAAGGAGGCATTAATCCAGAAGGGATGTCAGAAAGGAAAGCATGGTGACAGTGGGTGTTGGATGAGTCCAGTTATATAAAGGAAATATCACATGACACTTGCACAATACAGATTTGAGACATTTATTGTATATCCTTAAAGACGAATTTAAGTTTGCTTATATATGCAAATAAGGAAGCTAAATACTACATCAGGAAGATTATATTGGCAACTATGTCTAGGATGAATGAACATAACAGAAATTACGTTTCAGTAGTTTTCAGTAAGCTGGAGAAAATTAGGACCTGAGATGATTTGTTGGTAGTGGCCTTAGAAATAATGGAGCAGATGAGACTTCATGGAGGCAAGCTGTGCATAACTGGACAATTAGTTGTGGAATGAGAGAAAAAAGAATAAAAGTGGTTAATCCCAGAACAAATGACTATTTTTTTATAAATGTTTATTTTTGAGAGAGAGAGAGAGAGAGAGAGAGAGAGAGAGAGAGAGAGAAGAGGAGGGGCAGAAAAAGAGGGGGACAGTGGATCCAACGTGGGATCTGCACTGACAGAAGCAAGCCGGATGCGGGGCTCAAACTCACCAACCCGGAGATCGTGACTTCACTGAGACAAAGTGGGGTGCTCAATGCACTGAGCCACCCAGGCTCCCCTCTAGGTTGTATTTTTATTATCACCAAACTTAAAATAATTTCCAATGGCATCTGTTCCCTGTGTATTAGAGTTATCTGGAAAAGAGAACCAATAATATATTTACATATATAATATAATATGTAATATTATATATACATGATGATAATATCTAATATATTAACAAAATAATATGTAGCTTTAGATTATGTATATAAAATGCTGTCTGCAGGCAGGCTGGAGACACAGGAAAGCTTATGGTATAGTTCTGAGAACTGCAGTGCCAATCGTGTAAGTCCCAGTGTCCAAAGGCAGGAGAAGATAAATGGCTCAGCTCACATAATCAGAGTGAGAGCAAATTTACTCTTTCTCCACATTTTAACTCTGCAGGCCCTCCATGAGATGATACCTACCCACATTGAAGAGAACAATCTATTGTACTCAATATGCCAATTAAGATTCTAATCTCATCCAGAAACATCCATACAAACACACCCAGAAATAATGTTAGATCAAATATCTTGACGTCTCATGATCCAGTCTAGTTGATACATGAAATTAGCTATCATAACATGGGTAGATTGGAAACACATTGCTTAATTTTCAAATATTTCTAGGTATATTTTGAAATTATTTTTTTAGTTTCACTGGTATTACTGTATATAATTTAAGTCCTTAGTACATTGTTGAAATGTTATTCTGTGACTTATTATGTGATCAATTTTGGTAACTTTTAGGTGCACTTGAAAATAATGTGTTCTCCAGCTGTTGGATACATTATTCTGTATGTGTTAATTAGGGTTAAGTTTTTAAATCATGTTGGTCAAATCTTCTGTCTATAATAATTTTAGGTCTACTTACTCTGTCAAGTTCTCAGAGAAGTACTGAAAATAACTCACAATGGTTGTGGAATTATCTATTCATACTTTTAGAAATGGCAGTTTTTGCCTGATATATTTTAAAAGCGTGAATTTAACTGCATGCAAATTTGATTTATTTATTTTCCTGGAGATATACCTTTTTATCATTTTGAAGCATTCTAATAATGCTTCTGTGGAGTCTACTTTTACTATAATTAATATAGGTCTCTCAGATTTCTTTTGGTTACTGTTTGCAGAGAATATCTTTTTCCATCTTTTCAATTTTGATATTTCTGGATATTTACATTTAAGGTGTGTCTCTTATGAGTAAATTTTTTATAATCTGATCCATCCCAACAATCTTATTCTTGAAGCATATTTATAAGGTAAGAAGTATTATCTGTCTTCATCATTCATCATATACTCTGTGCATGCAATATACCTCACATATAAGAAATGCTAATAAATGTAATTGAATTAATATCTAAATACATAAATCATGAATTTCCATTCCAGTTAGCACCAATTATCACTTCCTTTATCACTGTTTTTTTCTTTTTTTTTTCCAGATGATAATCAGTTCTCCTTATTTGTCCCTATGCTGCTTAAAGGCAAGTATTTTGTCAAATAATTCTCTACCCCATAAAATATTGAACTCATTAACTATCTGTCTATACACAGATACATTCATATGTGTATGTATATATGTGTATATACATATACTGGAATATGTACACATCTCATTTCCTATTTTACATCCCTATCTAGTTCCAAAATTAATATCAGATTCAGGTAGTGGAGTTTAGTTCATATATTCATAAAATCTACTTACTAGTTGCACAACATAGTATACTTTTATAATATACACTACTTACTAGTTACAGAATAAATTAATGTTAAATTATGTCCTCATGCATCACAATCCAAGTAGTGAATTTTTCTGTTTAAATTTCCTAGACATAATAAAATGAATAACATATTATTTAGGGTGATCTATTAATATAAAGTGAAATTTCAAGAAACCTCATGAGAGCCTACAGAAAAATACAGAAATAGTATGTCAAATTTTTTCTGAAAGGGTTTAAAGTAGTTCATTATGTCCTACTAGATAGCATACTTGAGTTTTTAATGGAGTCATTGTTAATAGTTTATATTTAAGACTGTGATAGGTAAATTTAAACATAAAAACATTTTAATTAATTAGGTTTAACAAAACTATATTACATAGTTGAAAGTTTGCTTTGCTGTTTAAAAGATAGTGATACTTGTGTATAACTTAGAATATCCAGTATGGAATTTGGACACGACATGCACATGCATCATTTATATTTTGATTACATTCTAAGTGCTGACAAGGTGCTGTGTTCATGAATAATTCAAACATCTAAAAGAATGGGCTTTTTACATTCCATTCCAGAGTTTTGTTTTTCAGACAGGATGTCTTAACAATGTAAAACATGTGTTGCTGATGGAATATGATTAGAAATACACTGTGATCTGACAGTTAACAATTATTCCCTTATGTATGATTCTTACAGGCTGTATAAATGATATAAAAATTTGTACAGTAGCTCAAAGTATAAGTCACAGACACTTAGAAGGCAGGCAATATGTGAAATTTCTTTTGTATGCAAGATAGAAGAAAACTGAAGTATAGGAGCATAGCATTTTAGTAATTAATTTGGCTTCAATAAACATTTGGGAGACTGGAAGAGGGACAGACAGACAACTAATCAAAAATATCTTTTGACTGACCCCTTCTAAGGATGATTGGGGCTTGATCTACCTGAGATCTTTAAAATGCATTTTAGAATAATCCCACTTAAGGACATAGGGGGAAATATTTATCTTTTGCCTTTATTCCCTAGTGGTTAAGGACAGTATTACACGTTGAAGCCCCTAATATTCAAGACTCTATATGTGTTGGTGTTTAGTGGATTCCCACAGGCATTCCACATAGATAGATAAAAGAGGTGAGAATTTCAGGGGATGGAAGTAATAGGCAGGAAAAAGCTCAGGCTGAGACACTGTGCATTTTATCTGTGAAGCTTCCCAGAAGGCTACTTCAAAATAGTTGCTTCAGCAGTGCTAGGAGCCAGAAAAAGCCCTTAGGTTTACATTGTGCCAAAAGGTGACCGATGAAGTTAATTATTCATACCACTCAACTCTATTAAGGCCAATCAGCCACAAAGCCTATTCAAGGTGGTAACCCAATCCCTTAAAAGAAATAATACAAGTCAATTAATAGAAAAAGAAATCAAATAGTGTCTTCTTCAACAACAGCAGATGTCCCCCAGGTAATGATTAATATTTGTCATCTTTTTTTTTTCCACCACCCATACTGAATTCCCCTCACTTTTGGGCTTTATTTGGGTTGGTCAAGATTATTTACCAGTGTGGATAGACCCAGATCTTTTTTCCCAAAAGTTATTAGCCCATATTTGCTTTACCATTGTCCTGTGACTGTTTCAATTGCTCATTTGCAATTATTACATGGTAGGAAAGAACCAAAAGAAATCCCAGTAAATTCCCCAGTTTCAGATGTATTCTTATCTTCCTCCACCATGTAGCTTATGGCTCCTTATGGTAATTGGCCATTATCCCCCTCAATATAGTAACTCTTTTTGTTTGTTTGTTTGTTTGTTTAATGGTTGACTGGAAGGAGGAGTCCCAAGTGGCTGAGTAGTAGTCATAATTTCAATTTCTATGGACCCCTTACCATGTTCTGTTGAGGAAGTATTTTGCCAGTAGGAACAAGGACCTCTAATCCAATAGATTGTAAAATAATGGCAGGGAAGGGGGAGGGGGTGCAGAAAGCACAAATTCTCCAAGTTAATTTTTTTAAGTTATTGTTAAGAGGAACCAATGTGATGTTCATATCCCAGTTCCCAGATTCTTGTATTGTAGCTGTTAAAATGTTTTTTTTTTTAATTTTTTTTTCAACGTTTATTTATTTTTGGGACAGAGAGAGACAGAGCATGAACGGGGGAGGGGCAGAGAGAGAGGGAGACACAGAATCGGAAACAGGCTCCAGGCTCTGAGCCATCAGCCCAGAGCCCGACGCGGGGCTCGAACTCACGGACCGCGAGATCGTTACCTGGCTGAAGTCGGACGCTTAACCGACTGCGCCACCCAGGCGCCCCAAGTAGCTGTTAAAATGTTAAATGTCACTATTTATCAGGAATTGGCAACACACCATATATCCATAGATTGATAATCCAAGCTAGTGTCTCAACTGGGTCTCTAACAGTTATTTCACTCTTCTATTAGGCCAGTCCCTTCAGATATATGGGATCCATTGTAAAACCAGTGGAAATCATGATCATATACTCATAGTCACATAGCCCTTGTAAAATAAATCTCTTGTCTGAGTCAATGTTATATGAATGACCATGCCAATTAATTAGACATTTGTAAGTGTTTGGTTGGGAGACACATAAGGGTCAGGAAAGGTAAACTTACATCTGGAGATAAAACCAGTTCTATATTAAGGACAAATCACTGACACTTGAGGGTGAAAAATATGTCTCCAAGGTAATCTACCACTAAGTGACAGACTTAAGTCATCAAAAGATAGTACCTACTAAGTACATGGCATCAGTCTCAGTTACTGGCAATGTGCAATAAATTCTGTGGTGTCAGTATTTAGAATAGCCTTGATAAGAGGGAATCCATGTTATTAAGGCCATACCTGGCCATAACCTCTGCCACCATAGCCAACCCATTTATATGCCCATTGTGCCAGCACTGAGGTGGCTGAAAATGAAGCTGGCTGACTTCTAAAGAATGAGTAATGCTGGCCCCTTAGATTCAGATTTCCTCTTCTAGAGGTCATTGACTTGTAGAGGAAAAAAAAAAAAAAATAAGCCCACTTTGTCTTCTGTCTTTTACCATCCAGATATCTCTTCCTCAGACTTCCTCTCATTCCGTTTTCTAATTTTCTTCCTTCTGTCACTGAAAATGTACCAAGCCAATTGTCACTATGCAGGAGTCATGTATATCAAAACCTCAAGCTTCTCTACATCTTTCTCCATACAAAGAGAACAAGTAAGGGTATATGTTTCAACCATCCCATCTAGGAGGATATTCTTCCTCTACAGTCCTTTAGAGACACTCCTGAGTGAGATTTTATTGTGGCAGCAATATATCTATTCTTTTGATTCTCATTACTGTTGAAGCTTGAGATGAATGAATTCTCCAGGTAAGTAGCTATGTAGCAACTGTTAAGGCTATGTCATTCTGCTCCAGAAAACATACTACTTCTAATATAGCAACTGTGATTGAGACTGCCATTTGGTAAATTTTGTGGTAGTTCATCATCATCTGCCACAATCCAACTGGTTTTTCTAAATCCAAGAAAAATAACTAAATGGGGTGCCTAACTTCAGGAGGGTTGGAAGAGTTGGCAATCTGTGATACAGCTCCTGAAGGTGGCCTGGACACTCATAAGGGCCAAGTTCTGCAACTTCCTGAAAAGAGGAAGACGGAGGTAGCGTAGGAAGACTCTAAGCTGGTCTCCCCCCCGAACACAATTATGTAACTATCAAATCATCCTAAATACCCCCCAAATTGACCTGAAGACTGATAGGAAAAACTCCACAACTAAAAGGAGAGAGACCACATCAAAGAAGGTAGGAAGTGTAGAAATGTAGTGTAAGGGAGAAATGGATTGCAGATGCTGTGGAGGGGAGGGAGCGGTGGTTGTGAAGAAAGGCAAGAGAGAGAGGAGCACACAGAAAAATGCACAAGGAGAATGTTTCCCCAAATCCATTGACTTGGAAAATGAGAGGGGCTGAATTTCATGAGTTCTTACCACCAGTGGGGCTTAAAGCCTTGAGTTTTAAAGACTTGGCTTGACTACAGCCCAGGAGACACTGCACTGATCCTGGAGAAAAGGCAGGCAAATAACCCAAGGGACAGACACCATGGAAACTGTGATCTGAAGAATACCTTGGGCACAAAGTAGAGACTATTCACTCTTCTTAGAGAATATCCTTGAGAAGGAGTGTTCATTGAGATACCTCTCCAGGAACAAAGTTGCTGACCAGTGCTATTTTCCTCTCCTGTCCCTCAGCAACAGAGCCACCTGCAGGAAGGAGCACAATGCAGAATGGCTCCCTAACTTGCTTACACCAAGCCCCACACCCCTGTGCTCTGGTAGGACTTCCCTTCTCAGTCAAGCTTACCTCATTCCCAGAGTAGAGGGCCCTCCTCCAGAAGATCAGCATGAACCCCTGCCCACACCACATCTTCCAACCAGAGAGTTCTGCAGGGATTCAATTCTGATGGAAGTGGTGTCAGATTTTATTTCATAAGTAGACCAGAGCACATCTAGTTGAAATTCACCACACAATCATGCCAGGGACCAAATACTGCTCACAGTGGGCAAAGAGAGCCAGAAGAATGGCCTGAAGGATAGAACGGCCAAAATACAATAGCAGAGTGCAAGCAGCACACACTGGGGCCACTCACTGAAGCACCAGGCCCTGGGCACTACATGACCTCTTCTTCATAAGGCCATTACTTTCGGGAGCAGGAAAATAACTGGCTTTTCTAACGCACGCAAGAAGGCAGAGACTTAGACAAAATGCCAAGACTGAGGAATTATCCCAAATGAAAGAACAAGATAAGGCTTTAGCCAGAGATCTAAGTGAAACAGATATAAGTAACGTGCCTGTTGGAAAATTTAAAGCAACAATCATAAGGGTACTCACTAGGCTTCAGAAAAATTAAATAGAAGACATCAGTGAGATTCTTGCCATGGAGATAAAGGAATTAAAAAAGAATCATAGATGAAAATGCATTAAATGAGATTGGAAACTGATTTGATGCAATGAACATCAGGCTGGAAAAAAAGCAGAGGAATGAATTAATGACCTAGAAGACAAAATAATGGAAAATAGTGAAGCTGAAAAAAAGAGAGAAAGAAGAACTGTGCAACAGGAGAATAGACTTAGGGACCTCAGTGACTCCATCAAGCATAATAACATTCATATTATAGGAATGCCAGCAAGAGAGAGAAAGGGGCCAAAAATTTATTTCAAGAAATAATAGCTAAACTTTCCTAATCTGGGGAAAGAAACAGACATCCATATCCAGGAGGCAGGGAACTCCCATAAAATTCACCAAAAGCAGGCCAACACAAAGACATATTGTAATTTAAATTTGTAAAGCATAGTGGTAAAGAAAAAAAAAATCTCAAAGGCAGCAAGACATAAGAAGTCCATAACTTACAAAGGAAGACCATAAGTCTGGCTGGAGACTTCTCAAGATAGAAGGGAATGGTATGATATATTCAAAGTACTGAATGGGAAAAATCTGCAGCCAAGAATATTCTATCTAGCAAGGCTATCATTCAGAATAGAAGGAGAGATCAAGAGTTTCCCAGACAAACAAAAACTAAAGGAGATTGTGACCACTAAACCAGCCCTTCAGGAAATATTAAAGAGGACTCTTTGATTGCAAAGGAGAGACCAAAAGTGACAAAGACAGGAAAGGATCAGAGAAAATCTCCACAATGACAAAACAAGTAATAAAATGACACTAAATACATACCTATCAATAATGACTTTGAATGTAAATGTACTAAACACTCTAATCAAAACACATAGGATGTCAGAATGGATAGAAAAAACAAGACCCATTTAAATGCTGCCTACAAGTCTCATTTTAGACCTAAAAACACCTGCAGATTGAAAGCAAAGGAATGGACAAACATTTATCACATAAATGGACATGAAAAGAAGACAGAGTAGCAATACTTATATTGGAAAAACTAGACTTTAAAACAAAGACTGTAACAGGTTGAAGTTAAAATATATAATAATATATAATAATAATTATAATGCCCATATTGCAGATAGTGGTGTGTGTGTGTGTGTGTGTGTGTGTGTGTGTGTGTGTGTAACCAATATAATGGAACTAAATGACAATACAATAATGGGGGACTTTACCACCCACTTACATCAATGGAGAGATCATCCAAACAGAAAATAAACAAGGAAACAATGGCTTTGCATGACACACTGGACAAGATGGAATTAAAAGGTATATTCAAAACATTCCATCCTAAAACAGCAGAATACACATTCTTTCAAAGTGTACATGGGACATTATTCAGAATTGTGGGGAATAAGCTAAGAATTCCCTGAGCTTGCATTGATAGGTTAACAAGGCATAAAGAATTAGAAAGCCATAGGATGTATACACCCAATTTTGGGTAAGCAAGATTAGGTAAATAAGATTAGGTAAATGGGGCAAAGGCCCCCAGTATAGGACAAAGATATAGGAATAGGGAATCTCAGGATGAAAACATCCAAGATGAGGTAAACAAGATTAGGTATTCAGGGCGGAAATACCCCCCAACTTAGTACAATAGCAGAAAGCTGCTTTCACAGAAAGGAAAGACCAAAATAAGTCAACAGGAAAACAGGACTTTAGACTGCAGCAGCATGAAGTTGCCCAGAACAGAGCTAATTAGCAGAAGAAAGGTGCCTTGTTGACCATAAGGTAGCATGCTCTGTCTTTCGTATCCCCTAGACCAGTTCAGATAAACAGAGGTGGTGCCTCATGTTTGCTATAAACAACCTTATACCCAGCACCAGAATTTTGTTTTGTATTGACCCAAACCCCTAACACCGCGTATCTCCAAACCCCCCTTTTCCCCACTACCATGAATTAATGTTCATGGTTTCATTGTCTCTTTGTGCACACCTATCAGCTTCTAAGCCTTCTAATCCTGATAAACACGGAGTAAGGACCCTTACTCAGGGCTCTTGTCTCCTCCCGGACATTAGCCTCTCTCAAATTTTAATCCTGCATCCCACTCTCTTTCTGGACAAGAAAGAGCTCCAGACCCAGAGTTTACAACACAGAATATATCATAGATTAGGTCACAAATGAGGCATAAACAAATACAAAAAGATTGAACTCATACCATGCACCTTTACTGACCACAATGCTATGAAACTAGAAGTCAACATCAAGAAAAGATTTGGAAAGTCCACAAATGCATGGAAGTTTAACAGCATGGTACTAAACACCAAATGTGTCAACTAAAAAATCAAAGAAAAATTTTAAAAAACATGGACACAAATTAAAATGAAAAAATGATTGTTCAAACATTTTGGGATGTAACAAAAGCAGTCCTAAGAGGGAAGGAATATAGCAATAAAGGCCTCTCTTCAAGAAGCAAGAAAAGTCTCAAATAAACAACCTGGCCTTACACCAAAACGAGGTAGAAAAAGAAAAACAAACAGAGCCAGAAGAAGGAAGGAAATAATAAAGATTAGAGTAGAAATGACATAGAAACAAAAAATAAATAAATAAAAATAATAAAAATTAAAAAGATCAATTAAACCAAGAGCTGGTTCTTTGGAAATAAAATAAAATCAATGAACTTTTAACTAGATTTATCGAAAAGAAAAAGATCCAAGAAAATATAATCACAAATGGGAGAGGAGAAATAATAGCCAAGACCACAGAAATAAAAACAATTATAAGAGAATATGAAAAAGTATATGCAAACAAATTGGACAACCTAGACGAAGTGGATATATTCCTAGAAACATGTAAACTACCAAAACTGAAACAAGAAGAAATAGAAAACTTGAACAGACTGATAACAAGCAAAAAAATTGAATTGGTAATCAAAAAGCTCCCAACAAACAAAAGTCCAGGGCCAGATGGCTTCGCAGGTGAGTTCTACCAAACATTTAAAGAAGAGTCAATACCTGTTCTTCTCAAACTATTTCAAAAATAACAAAATGAAGAAAAACTCTCAAATTCATTCTGTGATGCCTGCATTACCCTGATATCAAAAGCAGATAAAGACAACACTAAAAATGAAAACTACTTGTTCACCTCTGATTAACACAGATGCAAAAATTCACAATTAATACTAGCAAAGTTAATCCAACAATACATTAAAAAAATAATTCATTATGGTCAAGTGGGATTTATTCCTGGGTTATAAGTGTGGTTCAATATTGGCAAGTCAATCAACGTTATACAGTACATTAATTAAAGAAATGATAAAAACCATATGATCATTTCAATAGATGCAAGAGAAAAACAATTGACAAAGTACAACAGCCATTCTTGATAAATACCCTCAACAAAATAGGTTTAGAAGGAACATACTTTAACATAATAAGGGCTGTATGTGAAAAACACACAGCTAATATCCTTAATTGGGAAAAACTGAGAGCTTTTCTTCTACAGTCAGGAACAAGACAGGGATGTCCACTATCACCACTGTTATTGAACATAGTACTGGAGGTTCTAGCCACAGCAATCAGATGACACAAATAAATAAAAAGCATCCAAATGTCAAGGAAGAAGTCAAACTTTCACTATTTGGAGATGACATGATACTATATATAGAAAACCTAAAAGACTCCATCAAAAAAACTGCTAGAACTGATACACAAATTCAGTAAAGTCACAGGATAAAAAATTAACATACAGAAATATGTGACATTTCAACACACCAATAATGTAACAGAAGAAAGAGAAATTAAGAAGTCAATCTCATTTACAATCACACCAGAACAATAAGATATTTAAAGACAAACCTAAGGCCTATACTCTGAAAACTGTAAAAAACTGATGAAAGAAATTTAAGATGACACACAAAAAAATGGAAAGACATTCGATGCTCATGGATTGGAAGAAAAAAATATTGTTAAAATGTCTGTACTACTCAAAACAATGTACACATTTCATGTAATCCCTATCAAAATACCAGCAGCATTTTTCACAGAACAGAACTAACAATGCTAAAATTTGTACAGAACCACAAAAGACCCCAAATAGCCAAATCAATTTGTAAGAAAGAAAGAAAATCTGGTGGCATCACAATTCCAGACCTCAAGTTGTATTACAAAGCTATAGTAATCAAAACAATATAGTAGTGGTGTAAAATTGATGCATAGATCAGTGGAACAGAATAGAAAATCCAGAAATAAACCCACAATTATATGATGAATTAATTTTAGACAAAGCAGGGAGGAATATCCAATGGGAAAAAGATACTCTTCAATAAATGGTTTTGGGAAAACTGGACAGCAACATGCAAAAGAATGAAACAAGATCACTTTCTTACACCATACACAAAAGTAAGTTCAAAAGGGATTACAGAACCAAATGTGAAACAAAATATTGAGGAACACAGGCAGTAACCTGTTTGACATTGGCATAGCAACTTCTTTCTAGATATGTCTCCTGACGCAAGAGAAACAAAAGAAAAAATAAATTATTGGGACCTCATCAAAATAAAAACCTTCTGCACAGTGAAGGAAACAATGAACAAAACTAAAAGGCAACCTATGAAATGGGAGAAGACATTTGCAAATGAAATACCTGATAAAGGTTTAGTATCCAAAATCTATAAAGAACCTGTAAAACTCAACACCCCAAAAATGAATAATTCGATTAAAAAATAGGCAGAAACATGAATAGACATTTTTCCAAAGAAGACATACAGATGGACAACAGACACATGAAAAGTAGCTCAACATCACTCGTCATCAGGGAAATACAAATAAAACTTCAGTGAGACATGATCTCACACCTGTTAGAATGGCTAAAATTAATAACACAAGAAACAACAGGTATTGGCAAGGATGTGGAGAAAGGGGAACCCTCTTGCACTGTTGGTGGGAATGCAAACGGGTGCAGCCGCTCTGGAAAACAGTATTCCAAAGATTTTGAGATTCCGCAAAAAGTTAAAAATATAACTAACCTACGATCCAGCAATTCTACTACATATTTACCCAAAGTATACAAAAATACTAATTCAAAGAGATACATGCACCCTAGTGTTTATAGTAGCATTATCAACAATAGCCAAATTATGGAAAGAGCCCAACTGTTCATCAACTGATGAATGTATAGAGACGTTGTCGTGTATATATATAATAGGACATTACTCAGCCATGAGAAGAATGAAATCTTGCCATTTGCGACGACATGGATGAAGCTAGAGAGTATTATGCTAAGTGAAATAAGTCAGTCAGAGAAGGACAAATATCATATGATTTCACTCCTATGTGGAATTAAAAACAACAGCAAAGCAAATGACAAAAGGGGGGAAAAAAGAGCGAGGCAAACCGAGAAACAGACTCTTAATTACAGAGAACAAACTAATGGTTACCAGAAAAGAGGTGGGCAGGGAGATGGGTTAAATAGTTGATGGGGATTAAGGCGTGCACTTGTTATGATGAGTCCCGGGTGCTTATGGAAGTGTTGAATCACTGTATTGTACACCTGAAACTAATATACTGTATGTTAACCAACCGGGATTTAAATAAAAACTTTTTAAATATTAAATGGGAATATGATATACACATTGTCTTTGCATATTTTCAATCTTTGATTGAGGCACTAACTTCTTCCTTTCCCTGCAAGATGAAATATTTCTTCAGATTACTATCTTGACCAAGTGTGGGAAAGTTGCAGTCTTCCACTTTCCCTTCCTACTGTTATACCTCTTATTCTATAAGCCAGGTAACCAATGTGATGGATTTATAAAATATGAGATAGTTATACTTGTCTGAAAATAAAGATCTAAGGATAAGAAATAGAAGAGACAACATCATTTTATAGAATGTTGGATTTGGTATTCAACTAGATCCCTTCTGGGTGAGATTAAATGCCTAGTAGGAAAGTACAACATCATTTCTATGTTTCAATCAACATTGTAATATGTCCTAAGTCAATAAATTGACTCAAAGGTCTAAATAAGCAGAGATATGTTAAATATTAATATGACAAACATAGCATTTATTGTAAAGTGACAGAAAAACCATGCATGTCAGGCATAGATATAGATCAGTTTGGAACATTATGGCAATTGATGAAGGATTAAAAATGATAGTAAGAATTATAATGTAAATGTTAATATTTACATGATACTCTGAAATACTGGGTTTTGATTTGAAGAAAAGCAAAACAGTTGTTTCATAAAAAAAAAACATTCTGAAATACATGATTAAATATATTCTTAATACTATTTTCAGTAGTATATGGGTGATAATTATTTAAAAGTAGTTTAGTAGAATAGTAATTGTTATTCAACTTTATAATTAAAAATGAAAATGTAGTAAGAATATAGGTAACACTTTTTTTCATTATCACCATTAGAAGTCTAATTGAAATCCTCTTAATGATGTTTTAAAAAGTTATTTCATATATATCAAGAGAAAATATCATCTTAATATATTGTTTTTGACTAGATATGTATAGTACACTTTCAAAAATCTCTTTAAATTGACCTAAATCCACTATGTAAAATATTTTATTTACTTAATATGTATGGCACTAAATGTATACTTTGCTAAATGACCAAGTAAGAAAAACAATTAAAAATCAAACTGCTGACTTTAATAATTTTACTTAAGTATAGAAAAAGAGAAAACCACAACATTTTAATTTTACAGAAAACCATTTGATATAAGTGTGATTCTTTCATACTCAGGTAGAAACTACTTGTCAAGAAGTCAGATGCTATGTTAGGATTTTATTGTGTTTTTAAAAAATAACTTGTAAATACAAATATAAGCTGCTTTACTTTGTCCATTAAATACTAGAATATATACCTAATATTTAAATGCATATCCCCTTCATATCTATTGTTTCTACAAAATTTTCAATAGAGCCTTAAAGCTGTTGAATACAGGTTTAATTCCAAATTTCATTTCTTTTTGAATTGCACCATCCTTCAGCAATGCATCATCATCACAGGTCATTGCACCGATGAAATTAATCTGATAAAACACCTGTGTGACAGAGAAAATGATATATTAGTGTGATTCATCATTAATGTACATCATCAGCCCATGATCTATTAGTGTATTGCTCAAAGGATTGTGTCATTAGGAAAGAGTGAGTTCCTAGTGTTAAATTATGTTGTTGAAGGCAGTAGTTAGAGCCTAGTATAACCCAGGAGGTAAAAAGTAGATGTGCTAATACAAAATCAAGTTCTCTGAACTTTCTTTCTTTCTTCTTTTTTTTTTTTTTTTTTTTGGCTTTAAAGTGTCAGATTTGAATTTTTGCTAATAAGGTTTTACTTCTTTAAGGTGAAATTAAGTTTGCCCTTATTACTCATCTAATATTAATTGCATACCCATCCTCTATAAATGATATCATTTATAAGGCTGACTTGCATCACCGGTGAGAAATGTAATTTTATTTGAAAATGGAACACATAAGAATTTAAAATATCTGAAAAAATAACTCTGCAGGGTTGTTTTTCCAAGCATTTATTGAGACATAAATGTGCCAGAAATTATACCTTACCTGATTAGCTCATGATATTGAGCTTAGAGATTAGAAATTGCCCTGAAATGCCTTTGTTAAAGTAATCCAACCTGGAAATTTAAGATTATTTTATTCAAGATTAAAGATAAGAATAAAAGTAAGATAAAAACATAACTGCAAAATAGGTAGTGAATCTTAAGAATTCAGAATTTTAATAAATTATTTTTTAGTATAAACTTGATGAGTTTGCTCTTCTAAATTAAAATAACCTTAAAAATAGTAACTTTATTATTTTGAAAACATATTAAAAACATTCCTTTCTCAAGAATGTTTGCTTAGCAAGGCAAAGGGCTTTATCTGTTTAATCATTGTTATCCACTAGATATAGAATAGAGAGCAGCAAATATTAGGCCCTCAATTTGTTCTCTAATTAATTAATTAACTCAGTTAACTTAATAACATTATGTAACAGATTCAGACTCCTTAGGTCATGTATGCATTTAAATAACTTCTGTATATACATGGTTTGAACTACGATTTAAATAATTCTATTTCAAATATTAAAAGTACCATGGTGATATTGTCATTAATTTTCATATCTATATCCAAAGATAAACTTGCTTATATTTTTTCATTGTAGTTTTATAGATTAAGAAACTACCACATAGTCCATAAATGCATAGTGTGAGTAAAATTTTTATTAAGATGACTCATAGTATAAGCAAGAACTATTAACTAAACTCATTGGGACTTTCAGTCCAGACAAGATGAAATAGCCCCATTTTCTGTTTTCCCCTCATTAATTTCAATTATAAAGCCTTGGAATAATGCCAGGGGTAAGCAAAGGAAAGGATTCAAAGCTGCTAAGAAGGAGGCTAAGTAGTTTGGGATCCCCAAATTGGAAGAAGAGCACAGTGGCTAGTGGTATTATGGCCTCCATTCACCAGAAAGAAACCTTGACCCAGCATTTCCCCTACTCTCAACCTAGCAGCAGAAGACATCCTGAGTAGGTCCATTCTTCCATAGAGCAAATGGTAGCCCTGCCAAAGACTCCAAGTGAGCCTGTAGATCATCAAGAGATCTTTTAATAGTAAGTGACCAGGGAAGGCCACCTCCTTCTCCACAAAGCCTGAAAATCCCCTCCTGGTGGGATAATACCAAGAGAGATAGCACTGCCAAGAGAGATAACAACAAGCACTCTAGTCTGGGAAGCCTCATTAATCTCTGATTCTTCCTTCCAACCTCTCACCAGGAGACATAGGATATGCAGGAGGAAGCCTGGGAAAAAAAACAGGACAAATAGCCCAACCTGAAAGTGTTCTCCATCCCTTACAAGCAGGAGGAATTCCATTCTGAGTACCTGGCCAGGGAAGCCCTCACCAGCCTGATACTCCCTTCCCTTAGGGAAGGCACCAAGGTGAGTTAGCATTCAGTGTTGCAGATTCTAAAACCTCAATGTAGTCTTAAAACCATTCCCAAATTCAACAGCAAATACTTGGATAAGGTATCTTTACCTCCAGGTGTGACAACTGCCTAGATGTAGAATCCTCACAGTTTTGTTAATGTGTAAATAAAATGTCTGACCTTTGTCCCTGGTTCCTTGATAATGTGCATATCCTTGGAATTTCTTGAGTGATAGAAGTGTCTTTGTCATTCATCTGACCTCCTTATACCACAACTAGAGGTATAAGCTAACAAGGTGCCTTTGGGTGGGTTTATGCTAATGACATGATTCATGACGGGGCTGGACTTGCCAGAAAGTCCAACCATGGGACTCGAGGGTTGGGATCTTGAGCCAAGTGATATCAATCTGACCTCTGAGGAAGGGAGGAAGGCCAATTTTGAGTTTGAGTCATGTGATCAATGATCTGATCAATCATGCCTACATAATGAAACATCAATAAAAACTCTGGATACAGAAGGTTAGGTAAAACCTGGTTGGCAGTACTCTGTGTACTGTCACACATCAGTGTGCCAGGAGGTTAACCTGTCCTGACACCATGAGGAGAGGACAAGAGAAGCTTCACGTTTGGAAACTTTCCAGATCTTGCACTGTGCATCTCTCCCATTGGCTGGTTCTAACCTTAATCAATTTGTTATAATAAAACCATAGTCATAAGTTAGCATTTTCTTGAGTTATGTAAGCTGTTTTAATGAATTCTTGAATCTGAGAGGATAATGGGATCTCTCAAATTAGAAGTTAGCTGGTCAGAAGTGAGAGTGGTCTGGGGACCCCTGAACTTACAGCTGGTGTCTGAAGGGAATGTAGTCTTGTGGAGGACTGTGCCCTTAACCTGTGAGGTATGGCTTAAATCTTAGCAATTGGTGTCAGAAGTCATTGCAGCTAGCCTAGACTTTTTCTTTTATTTCATATTATTGTGTCCAACTCCCATTAATATCTCCTCTTAAATAGCTCAAAGCCACCAGTTGTTCAACCCATTCTAAATAAATTCATGATCTTTTCTTCCTATATCTTCCCTTCTTCAGAGATGCCTGTATTATTGAATGACTCTACCCCCTGTTGAGTACTGCAAGAAACACAATGTCATTCTTAACTATTTCCATTCTTTTGTCCATTCCTCCAAATATCCAATGTACATTTATGAACTGAAGTTTTACTATTTACCTCAAATCTATTCACTTTAGCCATTTGCGTAGTAATCATAATAACCCAAGTTACTATTATCACTCATATGGATTTCCATAATAGACTCCTAGATTATTTTACTTCTTCACACTTTCAATCTATATTTTTTTATTTTTTTTAATGTTTATTTTTGAGAGAGAGAGAGAGAGAGAGAGAGAGAGAGAGAGAGCATGAGTGGGGGAGGGACAGAGAGAGGGGCAGACAGAATCTGAAGCAGGCTCCAGGCTCTGAGCTGTCAGCACAGAGCCCAACGCGGGGCTCGAACCCACCACACACTGTGAGATCATGACCTAAGCTGAAGTCAGACGCTTAACTGACTGAGCCTCCCAGGTGCCCCTCAATCTATATTCTAAAACCAAAAATAGGGATTTTCTTTAATATAAAATTCTAATCATATCAACTTTGGCTTCTTTTAGGTACACTTAAATTCTCTAATGGTTTATAATAAAATAAAGCCAAAACTATTAAAAGAGGACTGAATATCCCAGCATGAAATGGTACCCTCCATATAACTACAGGCTTATATCATACCTTATGCCAACTTTCACCATGTGCTCTAGCAATACAGAACTTCTTATAGTTCTGGAAAGTTCTAACTTCTTCCTTCTGCAGCACCAATTTTCTGCTTCTACTTTCCTCCTCTGGTAGTGTTCCCCCTTTCTTCTTCATCAGTTATCTCCTATGCAACAGTAAGATTTCAGCTAAGGCAAAATTTATTTAAGGAAAATTTCCCTGATCTGAATCTAATGCTCTCATGATACATATGTATTTTCGTCGTAACGCTTGGCATGGTTGCGTCTTTAATTTAATTTTCTTATTTGACTATTGTCTCTCCAAGCAGAATGTGATCTCTCTGAGACCTGAGATCATGCCTATTTTCCTCAATATTTTGTGATCAGTCCTTAATATTTGTTGAATGACCAGTTTAATAATTTAATATAAAGTATGTTCTTATTGTCTATTTTTAATAAATAAGAAGTTAAGCAAGTACATCAATTAACAAAAGCCAAATTATATTCTCATATTATCAAAACAGTAAACTAGCATATACTAATATTTTATAAAAATATAACATCTTTTAACATTCTAAGCAGAAAATCATATATGCAAGAAACAGATATGATGGTTTTCTGTAAGACTGGATTTGGTATAAAGTATTATTTTATGACAAAATTCAAATATCAGCCCTAACTCCTTCAATATGATTGAGATCACCTTGTCTTTTAAGATTTAAGTACAATTATTACAACCTCATCCAATGTATTCAAAGGAAATTTACTGTCCTTCCAAATGAGTATGGGAATTTTTGGAGGACTGACATTTACCCTTAACACCTGTTTCCATATTCATGATGTTCCTGAATTCTCAATTTCAGCTTTTATGTCTACCATTTTGCATATGTTATTTTCCTTCTACACAGTTTCACAACCCCTTTCCCCCCAACAGGATTCTTCTATAAATCTTTCCCTTTAAAATAACACTGACAGTGTTTGGCTGACTTTTACTTAAATAGGAGGTTCCTTTATATTAAATACTGCCCACTTATCAGATTTGCATTGAAAACATTGGAGTCTTTGCCTTTCTCATTTTGCTCTAATCTCTGTCCTTTGCTGGGCTCTATTTAGCTCTTCCCTTAACATCATATTTAATTATTTTGAGCCACAAACAGTTTCATATCGAAGGGGAAAATAACCCTTGCACAATTTTACATTATTCTTAAGTAGTTTGATTCAGGCTCTATTGATAAACCCTCTCTTCCATGAACCTACATATTGTCCTAACTTTTCATTCCTATATATCCCATAAAGTTATTCTATTTTTAAGAGGCAGTCTTCTTCTCAGGAAGAATTATTACTTTAGGAATGATGGGCGCTTCAGGCAGAAAGGAGAAGTTAATAATGAAGCCAAAAAGACTTACAAGAAAGTGTGATGTGACTGAATTTCATTGAAACCAAAATGAAAAAAGTCCCCCAATTAGTTAACACTGATATATTTGTGAATAAAACAGAAATATTGACTCAACATCATTACTACAAACTAGAAATGCCTAATTCTACTTTCCTGAACATACTGACTTTTTTAAATGTTAGTTTTGCCCCTACAATATGAAATTGTCAATTTTTTAGTCCATTTGGTCTACCATAACAAAATACCATAGACTGGGTGGCTTATAAACAACAAAAATTTATTTCTCACAGTCCCAGAAGATGAGAAGTCCAAGGTCAAGTTACCAGCAGATTTGGTATCTGATGAGAGCCTACTTCCTGGTTCACGGAAGGTGGTGTTCTCTCCATGTCCCCTCCCCACATGGCAGAAAGGGCCAGGGAGCTCTCTGGGGTCTGTTTTATATGGACAACAATTCCTTCTTGAGGGCTCTGCCTCCTAAGAGCATCACTTCCAAATACCTTCACCATGGGGATTAGGTTTCAACTTATGAATTTTGAGGGGACGTAAACACTCAGTCAATAGCATCATTACATATCTTCATGCTATCCTTCATTATTTTAGCACATATAAGTCATAAGCAGTTAGTTACCAAAATAATAAATACAAATCCTTTTTTTTGAATAGTATTAATACATACTGATGATGTCACTTGTTATAATTTTATTTTCATTTAACTGGTAAATGTGTTATTCATATTATTTTTTCTTAGCTCCTAATGCAAAGATAATTTTGGAGAGCTATAGATAAAAGTAGCTGGTTTTAGAAGAGTGACACAAGCACACAAAATAATTGTATCCCAAAGGACTAACTTTAAGTTAATACTAAAAGTGATTTAAAGGTTTCAGGAGTCCCAACTTCCAAAATACTCTTCTTATAGTAATTTTAGGCTTTGGCACTAATATTGATAGGCATTTTAGTGGCAGAAATATTTTCAACCTAAGCTCAATGAAAATGGATATAAATCAATGTGTATACTTTGCTAAATTTGGCATATTAAACCACTTTTGGATTTAGGAAGATAGATTTAAATCTTGAAATTCCATTGGGGCGCCTGGGTGGCGCAGTCGGTTAAGCGTCCGACTTCAGCCAGGTCACGATCTCGCGCTCCGTGAGTTCGAGCCCCGCGTCAGGCTCTGGGCTGATGGCTCGGAGCCTGGAGCCTGTTTCCGATTCTGTGTCTCCCTCTCTCTCTGCCCCTCCCCCGTTCATGCTCTGTCTCTCTGTCCCAAAAAAATAAATAAACGTTGAAAAAAAAAATTTAAAAAAAAAAATAAATAAATAAATAAATAAATAAATAAATAAATAGAAAGAAATTCCAGAGAAACTTTCCTCATACTTTTAAATGCATACTATCATAAAAATAAGGAATAAGATATAAGTAAATAAAAATAAGACCATTTTTCCTGATCCAATTAATGACAAGGCTCTTAAATAAACAGAAAATTGTGTGAATGATCTTCAAAGCTTTGACATTCAGCACAATAATTTACATGAGATTCCAGAGTAGCTGCCAGTATGAAAAAAGAAGAAAAGGAAGAAAACTGAAGGCCTTTTCCAAGTAGTACAGAAAAGGGGAACTATAGAGAACAAACTAATGGTTACCAGGGAGGAGGTAGGTGGGAGGATAGGTTAAATGGGTGATGGGGATTAAGGAGGGCGTTTGTTGTGATGAGCCCCAGGTATTGTATGGAGGTGTTGAGTCACTATATTGTGCACCTGAAACAAATATTACACTGTATATTAACTAACTGGAATTTAGATAATTTTTTTTTATAAAAGAAAAAGTGAAGAATGCCATAGGACAACATTCCTGGAAGGCAGGTTGAAATGATGTGTGAAAAAACTTGAGAAATCTACGTATCTGTTAGTGCAGCAATTTCACTTTTGGAGATGGCAATTTTTCTATAGTAAACAATGAGGGGGAAAGTCAAAGATTTATGCACAGATCCAATAGAAAAAAGTTTTTTTCAATAAATCAAACATTAAAGAATAAATTTTGGTGATATGTTACATATAATAATTTGATGTCAAGAGATGTAAATACTGTCAAATGGTACATAAATAATTCATTTAAATCAGGTATGACAACTGTTACACATATGTTTCAGCACATATGTGTATATGTGCATCAGCTATACTACTATGTCTCTGTATGATAGAATTATGGAGTTTCATTCTTTTTTCTGAAAATCTATGAAAAATCATGAATTGATTTTATATGTATATTATATTTAAAATAGCATATAAAAAGTGATAAAATAGTTTTATTTTTAGCATTTATATAGAGCTGTATGGCCTACTGGTTAATATTTACCAAGCAGCTACTGTGCACTAGGCAGTGTAGAGTGGCTTTCTATATACATATAATCAACATATATATTATTTATACTTTTGTGGTAGTGATTCTTTTTTCTCAGATACAAATGCTCATGTTACAAAACACTCTCATTATATACCTTATTTTTTTAACCCCTCAAATTTTCCTAAGGATAATTGTTATCCCTGCTTGACAAAATGTTTATTAAATTTTATGTATTATTTCTAATCTTCATTAAATAACAAAAGGTAAATAAAACTATCACAACTACATGGATATAGAAACTAGAATTCAGAAAGCTTTAAAAATTGCCCAGGGCCACATATCTCTAATCCTGATAAAAAATTGATCCAGAAAAAAAATTGAACCAGAATATCTCTGACTTTATAACCAAATATGAGTACCAAATTTTTTACAAAGAGAAAATAAAACAAGGAGAAATAGCAAGAGACTCATGGTCACAGAGTGATTCATAAAATGCAAGGCAAAACAATCTGGCTTTATATTATCTAAAGGCAGAGTCAGTTTTACTCTGGCCCTTTGTGAATGGGGATAAGATTAAAGAGACCCAGGGGCGCTTGGGTGTCTCAGTGGGTTAAGCATCAGACTTCGGGTCATGTCATGATCTCGCGGTTCACAAGTTCGAGGCTGGTATCAGGCTCTGTGCTGACAGATCAGAGCCTGGAGCCTGCTTCAGATTCTGTGCCTCCCTCTCTCTCTGCCTTTTCCTCCATCGTACTCTGTCTCTTGCTCTCTCAAAAATAAATAAACACTAAAAAAATTTTTAAAAAAGAGTTTAAAGAGACCCAGAACAACTTTCTCCAGTCAAATTGAACTTTTCTCATATTCTCATTGCCTTCCCACCCAACCCGTAGTCCTTCTAGACCTGCAGGACAAGTGTAGGCAGTCAAACTAACCCATAACACATCCAGTTTTATCATTTCTAGTCAAGTATCTTATCCTCTCTGAATCCCATTTTCCCTTCATTGTAAAATGATGTTTACTTCATTGAAGTAGAAGAATTTAGAAATGTGAAAAAGAACAATGCTTGGCATAGAGGAAAAAAATGAGCAAAATTCCTTGATGGTAACCATAACACTTTTATTTTGTATCAGAGTCAGATTGGTATATGCCTTATCCTCCTACTTGGCTACATGCTCCTCAAGAAAATTCAGTTTTGTTAAAAATTCATGAACATCTTTTAAGGGTCAAGATTCATATCAGTCATTGGAGATTCGCCAAAAAAAAAAAAAATAGGTGGCATCTCCGCTATGAAATTACTCACAGTCTGGTAAGAAAGAGATGCCTTTGTAATCTTCGTACTGCCAGCACAGTGTTGGTGATAACACATCATGGAAATACTACTCTGCAGATGAACAAAGAAATGAAATAATTGGTTATTTAGCTTACTTACTATTATACATCTTATTAACTGGTTGTCAATTAAAGATCAAACTTTAAAAAATAACTTTTAAACATACACATAAATATTTTTGAGTTTTATATGTATATATATATATGTATATATATACATATATATATATACACACATATATATATACATATATATATACTCACACACACATAGATAGATATACATATATATGTATGTATAATGAATAAAGCAAATTTCTCAACAGGAACTTAGCCCAATAACCGGTTCATGTAGTCTCAGTTACTTTGAAGGAAGGCAAGAAGAAACTGAGAAATGACCTATTATTTCTAATAAGACTTTCATTGTTGACACCTTAAAACCTAGCTAAATACTTTTGGATAGTGACTGGATATGGGCTTTGGACAAACTTACCTCAAAATTATCGCTCTACCTTCTAGATGTGTTATTGAGGATGATGAATCAGTAACATTACCCATAACCCCAATCACAATTAAACCAGGATGCTACCAATCATCAAGTGTTTAACATATCAGGCATTATGTTGAATAGAGTAAAACCTTGGATTGTGAGTAACTTGGTCTGTGATTTTTCCTCAAGACGAGCAAACATTTCTAATAAATTTTAACTTTTATAAATGAGTGATGTCTTCCAATAAGAGTAGTGTGGAATTCTGAATATCATATGAGCACAACTGAGCCAATGGTTCTTAAAATTCATTTTGATATACAAGTGCTTTGGATTACAAGGCAGATTTCCAGAGCAAATTATGCTCGCAAACCAAGGTTTTACTGTACTTACATACTATATTATTTAGTACTCATTAAACCTTTGAAATAAGTATTATTAGACCACATAGACAAATTGAAACCTAAGGAACTGAGTTAATTAGATTCAGTACCAAGTCTGCCTGACTTCAATGGCCAGGGGCTTAACTACCAGCAACCTGGGGCTTCCTGTTGAGTTCAGTTCCCTTATCAATAAAGAAGAGGTGATATAGTTAACAGGTTTGTTGAAATAATTAAATATGTCAAATCATATGAAAGGACTGGAACACCTGATTGATACTCAATAGGCCAATGGGAAAATAAAAATATAGAGCAATGTTGGGTGTGAATGCTGGAAGAACCCTTATGATCGTTCTATCCCTTTTTGGGTTGCCAATAAGTAACCTAACCAACTGGAAGATTCAGTAACTTACGAAGACGAAGAGCTCAAAAACTTATTGGTGGCAAAACTAGTAGAAGCTGTATCTCTTCATAGTGTGGACCTTGCAATAGTGAAGTATGGTGAAAAATTGAAGGAGATACAGAGTTGAAACAGATAGCAATATTGCAAAAACAAAAAATGGACCTCTGAAGAATGATAAAGTGTAGTTATTTAGCATTGAGACAAAAATGCAACTTAGCAATTCTCCTTAAGCATACAAAAGTTTAATGTCATGTATGAAATGATTATTCTCTTTTCCATTGAGAATTTAAAAATTACAGTTAAATTGAGCAAGAACTCTTCAGTTAAATTTAAAAGACTGTTTTGCTAAAAACTAGAGCAGGTTAGTAGGAGAGATCTTAGAAACACTCTCTTTTAAAGTTCCAAAGATCAAATAGATAATGATCTCCCTGAGATGAATTAAACTCAGTGTTATCTACACAGTGGAATAAATATGAAACCATCTGAAGCTCAATATTTACTAATTTGTATTCTGCCAATATACAGAGTTGTTTTAATTCTTAGCTCCATTATACTGAAGTTTTGATATTTTGTATAATTATGAGAAATCTTTAAAAAATTCAAGCATTTTAAATAAGCCATTTAGCTTTAAGATTTTCTCTAATACTATTACAGGTGAAATAACTCCTACAGGTGAAGATAAAATAATGGTTCCATTTTCTGTCTTTTAAATTTAGTAATAATGGTTTGTAATTATAAAGCATCTCTCTTCCATGGAGCTTAATGTGTTTTATGGACATTGCCTCATTAATCCTTCCACCTTCCTTTTAAAGTGGGTATCATGGTTCTCATTATACAGATGGAGAACCTGAGGCACAGAGAAGTTAATTGATTTGCCCAAGGTCACACAGCAAGTAAGTGACAAGGCTGTGCCTTCTGACTCACCATCTAATGTCTTGCACGCCAGGCCATTCAGCTTTTCCAAATGGGGAGAAATAATCCATTCATTTTTATCAAAGTTCAACTCCAGGCTGCTAAATTCCTTGGGGCAAAGTTGCATAGTGCAATTTCACACTATGGCATTGGCACATTGTCAATTTACACAGAGGAGAGCTCATACTGAGCTACAAGGTTACTAATAAAAATAGAGAAGAAAAGAGATCTAAAAATGGCTCTCTGAGATGTCTGAGTTTGTGCTACTAAGAACTCACACTATCCTTCTCAAACAAGCAGCAGCATAAAAACCTGCAAGCTTCAGATATCAAATACTAATGATTGTAAATGTTTTGAAAACATTTTAAAGGTAATAAAATAAAAGCCTTAACTAGGTCATAGAAAAAGAGTTTTACAGATGTGCTTCATTTATTTATGCATGTGTATTTTTATTGATTTCTCTTAACCACACAACCTCCTCTATCTAGTCTTTGCAAAGCATTCATAAATAAGCATCCTCATCCAAACAAGACAAATAACCAGCACATTAAAAAGTTATCGCTTCAAAACAACAGCAAAACACTACGTGAACCCACTATCTAATCTGCACAATAAATCGTTCATTGTGTAAAACCTGAAGGAAGACATTCCAGACACAAAGGTTGTCTGATTATTTGATATCCCAGTATCCTATCTAAGTGAGCAGCACAGAATATCGTTTTCTCGGTGGCTAAAGATGCAATAACACCATTCAGCAGCCCATTTGTACTGCTTGGCCCAAAATGGAAGGAATTCAGAGAAATGCTGAAATGTAGCTTTCTTCACTCCAAATAAGTCTCAGAATATTATTGTCATTAATGATTTTTTTCTTCTGAAGCATAACCAACCAAAAGCTGTAGAAATTCTTAACTTGATTTAATGTCCTGTAGACACCACAAAGTATAGTGAAAGTAAAAAAAAAAAAAAAAAAAAAGTAACAAAAATCCTTTCCCATAAAACAATATTGATGTTTAATGAGAGAATGGCCTCCTCCATGCAGTTCTCACAGATTTCCAGTGGGTTAAAATTTCAGTTCACTTCTGCAGGTACTAAAGAACAACCATTACCTGTCTGTATGGGGCTGACATGCCAGAGCCTCTGAAATGGATTATGCCTTAGTGTTCTGAGATGTATTTGGTCAAATCTCTCCCTATAGGCTTAGAACTACCTGGCACTCACTGTAAGGTTAATTGATGGTTATTCCCTATCTCTTAAGAAAAATAGGAAAATAAACCTTGCTTCTCAACAACTCGCTCTCTTAGTAAACTCAGTGAGGGTAAGAATCTTTTTGTTCACTGATGAATCTCAAAAATCTGCAACAAAGATCTCAGTAGACATTTGTTAACTGAATAAATAAAATGAAAAAAAAAATATTGTTAAAAACAAAGTCATGGGAACGCCTGGGTGTCTCAGTTGGTTAATCATACTACTCAGTTTTGTGGGTCCAAGCCCCACATCATGCTCTGTGCTAACAGTGCGGAGCTTGCTTGGGATTCTGTCTCTCCCTCACTCCCTGTCCCTCCTCCACTGTCTCTGTCTTCCTCAAAATAAATAAATAAACTTAAAAAAAAAGTCATGCAATTATGCATATGTATGTTAGAAAGGATGTTTTTACTACAAAAGAATTATAAGGTTTCTGGAAGAGTGTTGTCTCCAAACTTGTACCAGCTATTATTCATTGTTTCTAAATCTCATACTGGTTAAGAGTCAGGCTGGGTTTTAATCACAATTCTAATACTTAACACCATGTACTGCACAGCTTATTTAACCTCTCTATGCTTCAGTTTTTCTTCTCTAAAATTAAAATAATCAAAATGCCTACTCCATATGGTTATTGGGAGGATTAAATGAATCAGTGTATGCAGAACTCATGTCAAAATCCCTGAGAAGTATTAAGTGCTCTGTAAGTGTGAGCTGTTATTCTAGGAGAGGCCTGCCTGTTGATCATACTTCAAATGATGTTATTAAGTCAAAATTAGGTTTCATCATTGTTAACAATGTTTGTCGTCATAGTAGGTATTAATAGAACATGAACCCCTCCCTCCTTTAAGGCAGATGTTTCTGCTTCTGTCCCTCTCTCCGTGACTTCCCTCCACTCCAAAAATAAACAAGCAACAATTCTCACATGTATAGGAATTAAACTAATGTAAATTCTTAATGATGTGTAAAATCTGAATTTTATGCAAAATATCTCCTTGGCAAGTCCCTAGGTTTCCTGGTTTCCTAAAAACCAGGCTCACTGCTTTTTTAAAAAGAAGAAAAATTAGGCTTGAACTCAAGAATATATCAACTGTGATTCTTGGCAAGAATGTATATCAAAGTAACCTTGAGAATGTGTGCTTATCAGCACTAAGACATGTCTTGTGGCTTTGGTTGCTGCTGTTGGGTCATAAAAAAGATTTTCATCTAGAACCCATAAGCTTAACATAGTTTCTCCCCAAAAGAACCATTTACCTTCAAATTTGATTTTTTATTTCTTTCATACAATATCAGGCTCAAGTAGTTTCCCAGAGAAGCCACTTGCTTTGGACCTCCTAGCTAGTCCTCCAGATGAGAGGTGTTTATCAGGAGAACTGTCAGGGCAGGGCCAATATTCCAGACTTTTAAAATCACCAATATCTTTTTTTTTTTTTTTTTGTAACAACTACCACCAAAGAAAAGAAACAAAGCAAAGAAAAGGGAAGGAAAAGAAAGGAAACAAAAGCAAAGGAGAGGCCAAATAATAAACTATTACAGGAAATGTCATATTTAACTCTCCCATAATGATGAAAGTATAATAGGAGTTGCCATTCAGACTTATTCTAGTACTTCACCTCCACTCTTTAGCTGGCAAGAAAACATCTTCTTAGATGATGTCAGTGACTGCCAAGTGCCCTCACAACCTCTCTATCCAGCTTGTTTCTTTCCAAATCTCAGAACTAAAACCTCTGTCCTGAAAGTCACCCTCAGGTGTTCTTGAATTCTCTCCTTCCCTTATACTTGACATATAATCCAGTAGATAACTCCATAAATTCTATCAAATTTATTCTAAATTGTATCGCTTCTCACCATCTTTACTGTTACCTCCCTAATTCAAACTCTATTAAACAATCTCCTAACTAACCTCTCTGCTTCTACTCTTGCCTCACTCACAATCCATTCTTCCCAGATATCAAATGCATTACTCCATCCATTTAAACATGTCCAATGGCTTCCCTTTACATTTAAAATAAATCTCAAACTCTATATTCTAGGCTACAAAGTCCAACATAGCCTAGGGCTGTGATATTTTATATTATCACTACCATGCTCTGCATCAACCATGTAGACTTTCTTTCTGTTCTTTGAATATTCTAAGCTTATTTCTATCCCAGGGATTTAGGATTTGTTAATTTTTTTTTCACCCTGAAATGTTTTTGCCTAAAATCTTCACATGACTGGCTCCTCATCATTCCAGTTTCAGATCGAATACATCCTTCCACATGTCTTTTGATATCATCCACACTAAGGTAAACTCCACACACCCTATCCTCCTATTCTGCTTTATTTTCTTTATCCCTATCTTATGTATTTATTTACATTGTTAACTATTCTTCTACTTGAATATAGATAAGAATTTTGTCTGTCTTATTCACTACTCTATTCCTAGGTCCTTGACAAATAGCATGTTTTTTTGAAATGTTTGCTGAAGAAGAAAATGGATAAACAAATAAATAGAAGTCCAGAATCAAAGAAAGCTAGGGATATATTAAAGATTACCAGTTGAAATCCTTTATTCTAGAGATATGGTAATAAAATAGTTTGCCTAAACTAGTAAAAGTAATTAATATCCTATGTGTGTCTAAAATCCTAGACATTTCTATTAGCCACACTGCCTCACAATTCTGTAAATGTTGTGTTGGAACTACAAAAGGCTACCAAGTAAATCATACAATTGCCATAAAAAGAGACATCAAAAACTCACTATAAATTAATTCATTGTGTTTCCAAAGCCTAACCTGCCTTGGAAGCCCCATTTAAGTCCCAACACATCAACATATTCCTTGTAATGATTCCATTATCTTTCAGTGGATCAAAACCTGGACATTCTTTAAGTGCCTAAAGATATAGCCCAAAGATAATCAAAAAATCTAAAGGAAATATAGTATGTCACATTAAGATAATTGTTGTGATAAAAAATAAAGCAGGAAAGGGGGATACAAAGGGCCTGGGAATGGGATGTAAGGCCAGTTTTAAATGACATAAGCAAAAACCTGGAAGAGTTATTTGTGAAAGAACTTTGTGAGATTTTCAATTTTTTTAATAAAAAAAATAAATTCAATGTTAGTTGTTATCACTACTGTGGAATGCAACCTTTATTTATTTCCAAATATGTTAGAGAAATTTTTCTCATCTTTTACTGTAAAAAGCACAGTTAAATTTAGCAAAATCTATATTAGTCAAGTTAATGATTGAGTGTTGGTATATCTCCCCTGTTTTTTTATAATTCAAATGAGTTTGGATTGTTAAGAGTCAGGTTTTTTTAATATTTCATAGTTTAGATTTGGTTTGACAACATTCTTTTCCTTCCTCTGAACAGTCCCAGTCCTTTCCCGTCCAGTCAATTTCAAGTATATTCTATATACTTTATGAAGCCTCATAAAACAGCTTAATGGCATAGGATAGTGAAAATGTGAAGATGAAATATGGTACAGATTATGATGTTTATAAAAGATAGTTAAAGATTAATCTAGCAGCCTCAGATGTCTTTAAGAAATTGGCAGTCTTATGGTGAAATAAACACACACACACACATAATTTGAGGCAAAACTTTTTTTATTTAACTTTTTTTTTTTTAACTACACCAGCTATTTACAAAAAGGTACCTCATTCTGTCTTCTGTCTCGCATTATATTCAGTATGCATCAGGATGATACTCCCGGGAGAATTTTCAGGATTATTCATTCTTTGAATAATGGCTTGTATGTGGGCTTCAAAGAAATGCAGTAGGAGTGGGAAGAAAAACATTTTCATTTCCAAAGGAATGTTCTGAACTTCCCAGGGGACACTGAGAAAAGATCTTGTTGAACTGAGGGACACTTGACAGCCACTTAAGTAGCTCAGTACATTCACAGTAAAAACTGTTTTCCCTCCTCCCCATATCCTAGTTTTATGCATGACAACAACTTGGTATTCAAATAATGCATAATCTCACTTATAGTACAGGGAATTCATTAATGGATAATGCAGAGAATAAGTGATACAATGTCATCCATAGAAAAGCAAAGCGCTCCCTTGTGGCGGGATAAGGTTTTATTCAGTCTGATCTGAATTAAGAGTTTTGAGCCCCTTGTCTGCTTAGAGACAGTTTGGCTTTTAACAGGAGCTGCTGAAGAAATGTATAGTTTTGAAAATGGCAAATATATTTTGATCAGCATTAAATTCAGGGCACTACTACTTCTGCTACTCACTTATCATGAGTCTGCAATACCTTTCTTGGCCAAAGAAAAGGGGGTTTAATTCAGTGAGAAATAGGTGGCTTGAACATGCAACCACAATGCACTTAATCAGCTATTTATGCAAAAAAAAATAACAAAACCCAAAAAACAAAACAAACAAACAAAAAAAACCTCTTCCTTTGTTTTTACTTAATGGTTTGCAAAAATTTTAAATATGAATCTAATGGCATGAGCATATAATGCACTATTATCCTGCACATGAATCTTGAAATTCGATGGAGTAAAGATGGCAGAACTGTTAGAATTTTTTACATATAAATAATTGATATTAAATGTGAACACATAAGAATTCATCTTCTTTTGTGTTTTGCTTCTAGTTAAGTAGAACATTTAGGGATGGAATCTAAAGTCTTTAACAAATTTTATTATGATTTTCAGTGGTTTTTGGAATACTGTATTCATGCAGGTAATGGATGACATCAATAACAGAAGTGTGTGTGTGTTTTTTTTTTAAATCATAGATACAGTTTTCTACTCTCAGAGATTTTCTTTCCTAAATGAACACAGAAGTGTTTCTTATAAAGAATGCAGATTTTGATCACTGGGAACTTTACCCACTGGTTGAATGATTGCATCTCTCATTATCATCCAGATGTTAAAATTTTCTCTACACTGTCAAGAATTCATAAATCCATTCAGTCATTCATTAATTATTTTAATAATTATTTTAACAATTCATTGAGTGCCTACTATATACCAAGTCCTGCTTTCAATGTGGGTAATTCAGCATAAGCAAGGCAGACGTGGAAACACCATTAGGATTTTAAGAGAGGATGATCTATGTAGATTGGTGGGAGAAGAACCAGAGAGACTATGAGGAGGCCAGGTAAAAGCATTTTTTCCATAGACGTGGTGGTGGCTGGGGCTAGAGAAGTGGCAGTGAAAATAAATGGACAGAAGTGAAACTGACAGAGGGGGCAGAGAGAAAAACAGATACGTGATTCTGGTAGTCATTGTCAATGACTATGTCAGGATATACTTTTTGATTCACAGAGATATATTTTATACTTGAAGTTAGGAAAATAGGATAGGGTATATTAGGAAGAATGATTAATGATAATGAAATTAAAGCCAAACTGGAAGGAACTCAAAATATAGAAATTAGATAAAAGTGATAAAAACTAGAAGTAGAAACCAAAAGAGCAGCTAGAAGCAAGATGGAAACCAGAAAAGTCAGATAGTGTTTCTTCCATGAGGAAATGCTTTAAGGAAAGAGTGTCCAGTAGTATCTAATGATGTGAAGAGACTGAACAAATAAAATAAATAATTAAGGCTTTGATAAAATAAATAATTAAGATTTCAATAAAATAAACAAGGAGATCTGAAAGAACAAAGTTTTCATTTTATAAGCTGATGCACAGCAGGGATGACAGCCTCCAAAGAAACTGCTTTAAAGAGATTAAGCAGAAAAGGGGATTTATAAAGCTTTTGCAGATGAAGCCAGGCTAAGGACAAGTAGGAGTGATTCTGGAAAAATAAACTGCAACTCTTTAAGCATTTTGACATACAAGCTTTCAGCAAAGTAAGACACCGATTGGGGTGGGTAAGAACAGAAGGATCCCTGCAGGTTCCTTGAGAACTATACAGGTTGTTATTTCTAGTTACTACTTTAATTTGGGGTGGTGTGGAATTTTCCAACGGGGGTAAATGGGGCCTGGGAAAATGTTATAAGAATAGGAAGACTCAAGTGGTTTCAGGGAAATAGTTTTTCATCTGAGTATATTAGTTCAGTATATCACTTAGATGTCATTGGTAACTTTAACAGAAACAGCCAGATGGAATATATGGGGAAATAAAGTAAATAAGAGAAAGTTTTATTAGGAGTTTGGAAAACTCTTTTGAGAAAGTTAACTCTAAATTAAATGTGAGAAAGGAATAGTTGGAACTGCGTTTGTATATAGAATGTGTACAAATGAGTGACATATTTTATGTAATTATCATATATTATAATGTTTTCATTTATTATCATCAATATATTATTAATTTATTATTTATTGATTGATACTACTAACTAGAACATGTGGAAATGAAAAGCTCCAGTGGAGAGGAAAATGTTGAAGATAGAGACAATAATCAACGTTACAAAGTTTAGGAGGTGGGAAGGAATAGAATCAAAACAGCAGATAAACCATCTAAACTTTATTCTGTCAGAATAGAAGGATGATTGCAAATGGAAATTACTTTAAAGTTGGTTCAAGAAGGCTTGGAAATCCCAATTTGATGACTTCTATTTTGTCTATGATGAAAAAACAAAAAAAAAATCATCTGACAAGAGTGAGTGGAAATAAGGGAGATGAGACATAAAAGAAGGTTGAAAATTTTTGGTATTGTTACTCAGGAGAATGGAAGAAGATGCTGGCAAGAGAAACAGAGTAAAATTGATTGGAAATAATGAAGACCCAATAAATATTAATCACCATTTATATTATGGACCCAAATATTCAGAGAAGGGATTATTTTTTTTTCCAATTTTATTCAGTTTCTTGGACCATAGATTGCAAAAGTGAATGGCTGAATCTATCTATGGTTAGAGCTTTGCCAAGAAAGAATAAAAATGTTGCTTTTTCACATGAGAAGGGAAGTATCTCTCTAACAAAAGTAAGAAACCTCCTTTCAAAAAAAGCAAGTGGTATTATGTACCTTGGTAGGGTGAGAAATACAAATAAGTATGTCAGAATGGATGAAAGTGAAAATACTCAAAGGAAGAAAGAAATGATGATGTAAAAACTGGAATAGTAGCTGTAAGGGATAAATAAGATGAAAAGAATGGAAAACATATTTGAAAATATAAATAAGATAAAAAGGCAGAATATCATGAGCTCTCCCCCAGAATTAGTCCATCTGACATAATTTTGCATATTATTTAATTATAAGTCTTAAGTCTCATTTGGGGATTGGCAAACTGAAGCTCATGGGACAAAATGAACTGTCAACTATATTTGTAAATAAAATTTTATTGAAACACATTTATGGCCATCTATTTGCAATTGTCTATGGCTGCTTTTGTCCTACTATGCTGGAGTTTAAAAGTTGCAACAAAAATCATATGGCCCTCAAAACCAAAAATGTTTGCTATTTGGAAATATATTTGCTGATACCTAATCTTAATTATAACAGAATATTTACAGAGTAACAGATTATATTCAGAATAAAAACTTTTAGATGTATAATTAATTCTTCAGACAAACTTGCAACTCATTCATTCAATAAATATTTTTTAAGCCCAATCAAGGTATCAGGCTATTTTCTAGATACTGAATATTTAGTAGTCAAAAAATGATGGAGATCTATATACTTAACAAGCTTACGTTTTAGTAGAAAGGAAAATTCGGCAAGTACAATAGATAATTAGTATTAAATACTACATAGGAAGTAAAAAATTGGTGAGAAGAGGCATTAGTTACTTTAGATGGGCTTCAGAGAGGCTTCCTCAGCATCAAAAAGAGATCCCAGTAGGCTAGAGCCCATTCCAGACAGAGGGACTAACTAAAGACAACACCCTAAAGCTAAAACAAGCTTGACATATTCAAGAAATAGGAAGCAAATTCTGTTCCCTGGAATTATCAGACAAACAAGAGAGTAGCTTTAGAATAGTTTAGTCAGATAGATAAAAGTCAGTTCATGTAACACTTTGTAAATCGGGAGAGCAGACTGAATTTTACTTCAGTTAAAAACAGAAAGCCCCTGAATTATTCAAAGTAAAGTGGTCTGATTTAGTTTGAAGTAGTCACTGGCTGCTATGCAGAGTTGTAGGGGGATAGGTGGAGTATGGATTGTAAGCAAAAGACTAGAAATAAGGAGACAAGTTAGAAAGCTCTTGCAATTTCCAAGGTCAGTGTTGAAGTGGTGTGGATTTAGGTGGATGGTAGGAGAGATGGAGAAAATTGAACTGTCTAGATTTTTTTAAGTAATAGAGGTAATGGCATTTGCTGATGGAATGAAGTAGGGATGAGAAATATAAATGAACAAATAATAACTCTTTTGGTGTTGAATGAGCCATTTAGTAGATATAGAAATATAACCCCATTTAGCACATTATTAAGAACTGGAGAAGATATATGTGTGGAAAGAAATCAAGTGTTCCCTTTTAAAAATGCTGAGTTAGACTATTTTATGTCCTAATGGAGAAGTAGCATAATTAATCTGATATTTATCCACAGTTTCAAAGAGATTGGTGTTGTATTGGAACATGTGAAACTAGATAGGCTAAGCTCAAAATTATGCTAAGATAGAAAACAGGAGACCCAGAATGGAAAATACAACATTTGAGTCAAGAGAGAGGACCCGGCACAAAAGATGGGTAGGAGTGCAAGAGGGATGGCAGACAAAATGATGAATTTTATGTAAAGGAAATCAAAAGAATAATGACTTAAAAAGAAAAGAATCACTGTTTTTGATGCATATGATAGAGAAAGAATAGAAACAGAATTGAGGTTTGAATTTGGAAAAATAGAACTCTTTGATTTTGATAGAGCTGAGAGGATGGAAGACAGATTAGGGTAGATGGAGGATAGAAGGTGAGGTGAAATGAGGTCATAGTTTCTTTGGTCAAATTTTTCAAGAACTTTTTTTAATACAAGGGAACAAAAGGGTAAGATGATAGGTAGAGGATATTGAGTCAAGGGATATTGTTAATATAGAAAATTCTAAAGTACGTTAAATTCCTATGTGAATAATTCAGCGAGATATTAAAATATTGATAATGGGGACAATTGAGCAAGAGACATTCTGGAGAAGAGGGAGACTTGTCTCTATAGCAGCAGAGGAGGAGATGGCCTAAAACTATAGTTAGGACAGTTCTTCCATTGTAAAAGGAAAGAAGATAAAGATATGAATAAGGATTTTCACAGATTGATGCATTTCTGGGAGGCATATGAAGTAGCTCTTGTCTGATTCCTTCTGTTTTCCTCATAATAGATGAGGTTGCATCATCAGTTGAGATTTTCTAGCATTTCAGCACAATCTTGCTCCCTGTAATGCTATTTCCCATATCAGAAGTGCTATAACACCAGAAATCACATTTCCCAGACATCCTCACCATCAAAGTTTGGGGATGTGTTATCATTGGGAAGCCCCCAGTGCTGGTAAGAAGAGCAGGAAGCAACAGGGTTTTTGAAAGGGCAAAATATAAGGTTGGGTTTCTGTAGCTACTGGGCCAGAGTAGTGCCTGTTTGTTCAGGGGGATAGTCATTTCCTAAAGTTATTGACTTCCAGGTAACGCAGCCTTCCCTTTTTAAACATTTCAGTCCTTCCAACAATTTTGCAGCCTATTTCCCTCTACAATCTCTATTTTTTTTAATTTTTTTAACGTTTATTTTTGAGAGACAGAGAGAGATAGAGCATGAGCGGAGAAGGGGCAGAGAGAGAGGAAGACACAGAATCCAAAGCAGGCTCCAGGCTCTGAGCTGTCAACAGAGAGCCCTATAGGGGCTTGAACCCACAAACCAGGAGATTATGACCTGAGCCGAAGCCAGACGCCCAACTGACTGAGCCACCCAGGTGTCCTCCTCTACAATATCTCTTGATGCTTTAAGTATATAGAGTGGTAGCTTCTGTTTTATTACCTGAATCCTGACAGTTGCCACAGTGATGAAGTCTGAGGAAAAGAAGGTCTGAAATAGTCATTGAGAAGGGCAGTATACAATGCTATAAAACAAGCCTCTTACACTTGAAATAAGACAGAGTTGAAGAATATCAACTACTTAGTCCCTTTCTTTCTGCCCCTGCTATGATATGTGATTCATTAAGCAACTTCAGAAAATCACCCAAGTGTCATGGAGCCTAATTTTGAAATCCCCAGTAAATGCTTTACTATTCCATAAAACACTAGCAACATATGTTTGCTCACCCAAAATCTGAGCCCTGTCAATGGCAGGATTTCTTAACTTATTAGACCATTTTACTTTTTAAGCAAAATAATTTTTATAGATTCTTAAATGTGCCATTCTATAACTTTTCTCATTGTGTATTTGTTTTGTGATCACTTTGAAAAAAATGAATTTCTTCTTCACATAACAGCCCTTAAATATTTTAGGATACCTATTATGAAAACTTTTTTTTTAATTCTTTACTATAAAATCCTTCCAGGTTTCTCCTTTTAGTCAATGGTACTAAGTCTACTCAATATCCTGTCTTCTGGCCCTAATCAGGTTGGTTAATACCCCCTCTTAAATCATGGCAGCTGGAATTGTATAAGTACAGTATGAAAAGCCTGGAAAAAATTGACAGAGTTGCTCCCTTACATCTAAGTTTACATCAGCATTTATTACAAATATATTACAAAATATATTTATGCACTGATAAATATATCTGTAACAATCAACTAATATAGCTAAGATTTTTTTGCTGTTTTTTTTGACTATATAATCTCTATATTTTTAAATTTAGTTTTTAGACATATTCAAGATTTACGTTGATCTGTAATTTCGCTTCATTGGATTTGGCTTCTTTTTAGACCTTTTCTTGGATACTCCTTCAGTCATGCACCATATTCACCATACTACTGCATCTAATTACATCAATTGGCAGATTTTATCATCACAGCATTATTAGTTTCATCCAAATCAATGTCGAAAATATTTATGGATGATTACTCTAGGATTACATTGGAGACTTAAAATCTATGTACATTGTTTAAAATATGAATGCATTGTTTAGGACTATCAGAAGTAAGAGCACATGCAGAATAGAAAACTTAAAAGAAGGAGGCAAGTGGAGAAAAGTATGGGCTGAGGCCTATGATGGTAGTGAAGAACCACAAGAGTAGGGAAGGGCACTGTATTATTTGCTAGGGCTGCATAACAAAGACTACAGGCTGGGTGGCTTAAAGAACGGAAATTTATTTTCTCACAGTTTGGAGGCTGCAATTTCAAGATCAAGGTGCCAGCAGGGTTCATTCCCTGTAAGGCCTTTCTCCTCAGCTTGCAGATGGCCACCCTTTTGCTGCCTCTTCACATACTCTTTCCTTCATGTTTGTGCATCTCTGGTGTGTCCAAGTCTCTTCTTCTTGGAGGAATAGCAATAATTTTGGATTAGGACTCACCCTCATGGCAATCATATTAACTTAATTATCTCTTTATAGGCCCTCTATCCATACAATCACATTCTGAGATATGGGGTGAAGGCTTCAACATATGAATTTTGAGGGAACACGATTCAGCCCACAGCAAGTAATTATACTGACAACAAAATATGAGACTAGAGAATTACAGAAACAAAAGAAAGAAGGGAAGAGGGAAAGAAGTGGGGAGAAACATTGAGATTAGTAGTTTAAGCAAGAAGGCAGAGGTAGAAGAGTGATTAAAGACACTGAAAACATAAACTGACATCTGTTTAGTTTCATAATCTCTATGGCACGATACTTGAGCAGGCTTGCAACATTTCCAAGGCTAGAGAGCAACTCTGGTTATTCCTGTTTCATACCACTGCCCCAGAAAGGAGTCAGAAATTCTCTGCATTCTCCTATAAGCTTTAAGCTGTTCTAAAATTTTTCTGAATAAATGGTATTTTATAAGCATTATTAATTCCAGGACTCTCTTAAGATGCCAAAGCTCATCCTGTCCCTCCCTGTTGCCAAAAATGATCAAAAATGTCAGATTTTATCTGATTTGAAATTTCTTCAGTTTTGATACTATTTATGTTCTCTTCTTGAAATCTACTTCTCCACTGCCTTCCTCCACCCTATACACTCCAATTTCCCTTCCCGTCTTTTTTACTACTAACTCTGCATTTCTCCTGACACCTCTTAAAATTGAATCCTTGAGAGTTTCATCTTTAGGTCTCATTCCATTTGTATTAGTTTGCTGATTTGGCCTCATGTGCTTCCAAGGTTTCACCCTTCATTCCTTGTGTTACAGGCCCACAGAGTGCATGATTTTTCCTTAGGAGATCTCCAGTTAATTGCTCCAGTGTACTTAAAACTAAATATATTCAGAGTTAAACTCATTTTCTCTGTTACTTTCTTACTTATGTTCATACCTGCTATGCTTCCTGTGTTACTTTTTCTGGTTAATGAGTCTGTTATGTAGTTAATGGCTCAGGTTAGGGGAGTCATTGGGTAAACATCATCCCAACGGTTGTCCACTCTCATTGCTATTAGAATAAAATTCAAATGACTTACTATGGTGTCACAAAGACACATGCATGACTTGACCCTTCATCTCAGACATGATCTCCTATCACATTCTCCCTCTTTTACTGTGTTTTATGTACATGGGAATCTGCTTATCCTTAAGAAGATATGCTGGCGCCTCGGAGGCAGTAGGCAGCCTCACCACGAAGCTGAACATCTCTTTCCCAGCTACTGGCTGCCAGAAACTCATTGAAGTGGACGATGAACGCAAACTTCATACCTTTTATGAGAAGCGAATGGCCACAGAAGTTGCTGCTGATACTTTAGGGGAAGAATGGAAGGGTTACGTAGTACGAATCAGTGGTGGCAATGAAAACAAGGCTTCCCCATGAAGCAGGGTGTCGACCCATGGCCGTGTCCGCCTACTGCTGAGTAAGGGGCATTCCTGCTACCGACCACGGAGGACTGGAGAAAGAAAGCGCAAATCTGTTCGGGGTTGCCTTGTGGATGCCAATCTCAGTGTTCTCAACTTGGTCATTGTGAAAAAAGGGGAGAAGGATATTCCTGGACTCACTGATATTACTGTGCCTCGTCGCCTGGGGCCCAAGAGAGCTAGCAGAATCCGCAAGCTTTTCAATCTCTCAAAGGAAGATGATGTCCGCCAGTATGTTGTGAGAAAGCCCCTAAATAAAGAAGGTAAGAAACCTCGAACCAACGCACCCAAGATACAGCATCTTGTTACTCCACCTGTCCTCCAACACAAACGTTGGCGCATTGCTTTGATGAAGCAGCGCAGGAAGAAAAACAAGGAAGAGGCTGCAGAATACGCTAAGGTTTTGGCCAAGAGAATGAAGGAGGCCAAAGAAAAGCGCCAGGAACAGATTGCCAAGAGACGGAGGCTGTCTTCTCTGAGAGCTTCTACCTCAAAGTCTGAGTCCAGTCAAAAAGGAGATTGTTGTAAGAGGAACAAATAAATAAGATCAGACATAAAAAAAAAAAAAAAGATATGCCAAACTTTTCCCCATCTTAGGATATTTGATCTTCCCCTGACTATCACTCCACAAGATTTTCAGATGACTTATTTGTTCTCAACATTTGGATCTCAGCTCAAATGTCTCTCATTATCAAGATCTCTGTTCAAATGTAACCTTCTTAACCCACAATGTCATCACCATTTGTCACTCTCTGTCCTATTATCTGCTTTATTTTCTTTATAGCACTTATCACTTTGGAATATCAGGACTGGTCTGTCTTGCTTATTAAAATCTAATCTTGCATTTCCATTTTCACAGTACTAAAGTAGCTCTTAATCATGTACAAAGTGATGTCTGAAATTTTTACCATAGTATATAAGCCCCTCATTATCCTGTCCTACCACTCTCCATCTTGTTTATTTTATGTTAATTGCCATCCTTCCATATAGAAACCCCTTTCACTTTATGCTGCAGTTATTCACAATCAAGTTTACTGCATGCCTAATATCCAAAGTCTTCTGTTTACTCGACTTAAGCTTAATATTCTTATCCATAAATTGGGGACAAGGGAAGAAGTATGAGATGGAGGAAATTTTTTATTTCTAAATTTGCTCTGATAACGTAATAATATATGTAACGTGCTGTTTATACGGACTGTCACATAATAACCACTCAATAAAAGCTAGCTATGATTCTTGTGACTACTCCATTCCTATTGTAATGCTGGTAGAGATAAAATCCATATAGCTATTATGGTGATTGTAACTTTCAAATAGTTTATCTTCTCAAAAAGGGCAATTTTGTCACTGTTAGCACCCTACTTAAAATGTTCTCAAGTTTTTTATATTTCCACATCTGCTCCATAGTGACAAAGTGTCAAAAGCATAAGTTGAAAATGTGACAAATATTGCATTTTCATTAAAATATAACATTTCAAGCCAAAGTGCATTCACATTTACAATATGTTTACTTACATTTTTTCTGTAATCATGAAATGACATATGACTGTGTAATCCCAAGAAAAGTGAAGAATATGCATAGACATATAAATATATATGTATATAAATTCTCTATTAGCATTATAATATGGTTTCTTATTACAATTTATTGTTATACAGTACATTACTACCATCCTACTCATATTACAAATTTAAACTACTTAAAACAATTTAAATTTTTGTTTTGATAATATGGACAGAATATTTCGATAAATTATGATTAGTAAACTTAGTAGGACATTAAATTATAATTATTAACTTATCAAACTGGACAGACCTGAAAGGAACATTAGATCCATTTCACATAATACCTTGTATGATTTAAAACTCGAAAGGAGAAAACAAATATTAGGATAATAGTAGTCGAGTCTACAAGTGGTCTTTTCACTTTATTGATCCAGTGAACTAATCAGAATCATTTTTATTTTGTTTTCTTCTGTTAAATAAAAGCAGGAGGTATAAGAGCCATATGATAGTTACTAACATAATGAACTGGGACTGTCTAGCACAATGGGTCCATTGTATTTGCCTCGTAACAAAGTACTGGAGAGTTCATTCAAAACTGTATAAGCCAGGTGGCATACTAATTTCCACATCAATATATCATTGAATACACAGTAATAGAACCTTAAGGCAGATGGTGTTTTGAAAAATCATTACACATGGGAAGTCTCTTATCTGTAAAAAGAATGTCTGAAACATATCTATTTCTATGATGTAAAAGACCGCAAAATCCAAATCCTAATATTATAGCAAAAACTTAGAAGTTATGCCATTCAGTATTCTTCCAAATCACAGAATTCTATCACAAAATTTTGAAAGGTTCTAGCTCATCCTTTCTTTAAAATCTTTCAAGGATGAGTAATTTGGCATTCCACATGTAATCTCATTTTTTAAAAGGTAAAAAAACAAAGCAGAACTTATTATAAAACTTCCTTTTAAAAGTTGAATTTAAAACTCCCTTTTAGTTATTCTGTATGTTTAATTAGGTCTTATTCCCTTTCCAGGAGCAGCCTCTTTTTTGCTCTGATAATGGATTTCATGCTCTAATCTCTTCTAACTCAATATAATTGCTTCTAGTACCTACGATGGTTTTTACTTTTCCCCAATTCCTAGGCCTAGTGTTACTCTGGTTGCAGCACTATGGAATTGTTCAGTTGGTTCATATCTTCTAGGAGAGAACAAAATACAGCAGAGGTATCTTGCATACTAAAGTGAGACCATACAGAATCACAGAAACAACAAATCACAAATCTAAAACCACATATGTATATCCCTCATCATTCTGTTTTTCATTCTATTCTATAATCTAGTCAAAATCTCTCATGAACATTTCCAATAATGGAGAAATTTTTGACTCCAAAGGCAATGATTTCTATTTCAAGCAATGAAGCTATTTTTGAAGTCTTTGTTTTTAGTGGGAATCATATATTCTTTATCTTATATATTTAATTAATCTTGCTTCTGATATTTTAGTCCCATAGCATAAATGTACTTGCTTTTCACATGAGAAATATTCAAATATTTAAAAATAGATAGTTATGCCCTGCCTCTCATTCCCATCTCTCAAATCTGCATTTATTTTATTTATTCTAAACACATTTTATACAACCTAAGAAAACAGTAGCTTTCTGATAGTAAATCACTTATATTTAGCTAATGGTCTAATAAAACTATTGCTGTTCATTCCTACAGACTACACTTTTTTTTCACTCATGTATTCTTTTGTATTTTCAAATTTTCTCAGCATCAAAGAATTGAGATCTAGAGATATAATATTAGGATGTGAGTTTGGGAATATTGACAAAAGAAGCTATTAGATCCACTTCCATTCCTACAGACATATCTTAGACCCTCTTTCTCCAAGTCTCATACATTTCCCACTGGTGGGTCACTGATTGCTTTATTCATCCATTAAATTTGTATTAATCATAGTCTTATTTGTATGCCAATTATATTAATAGTATAAACAGGAAATAAATGAGAACTCCCCCCCACCCTTGGCATGCTTTTATATCATATTAGAGATGATTTTTTTTTTTGTATTACTGCTTAGGGTGAGGTTACAATAGAGAAGGGAGGAAGAGAAGAAGGAGAGAGAAAAATAATAATAATATAGTATAAACTGCAAAAAATACACTATAAACTACAAAGTTGACAAAAATTATGAAGTTAGGACACAATGACTTAGATTAAGTAAACTCTAATTTAATCCTTGCAGTTCCATTTGACCCAGACTAGTTTACCAGGACTAAGTATGGATGGCCAGCATTCAGCTAGTAATACATGTTCCTTTAGTTCATCTACCAAAATACCTGGGTTTGAATTTTGACTCTACTAGCTACTGTTTGTGTGAACTTGGGTAACTGTTTAAAACTCAGTATCTTTATTGAAAAATGGAAATTAAAGTCACTACCTCAGTAGTTTATTTTAAATAAAGTATCCATGTAAAAAGCTTAACACAGTACTTGATACATAGAAATACATCAATAAAGCAGCTTTTCTATCATCATCATCATCACCATCGTCATCATTCTTTTAAAGTTTATTTATTGAGAGAGAGAGAGAGAGAGAGAGAGAGAGCACTCAGGAGGGGCAGAGAGAGAAGGAGAGAGAGGATCCCAAGCAGGCTCTACACTGTCAGTGCAGAACCCAACACAGGGCTTTCAGACTCATGAACAGCAAGATCATGACCTGAGCCAAAATCAAGAGTCAGATGCTTAATCTACTGAACCACCTAGGCACCCTATCATTTTTCTTTTACTATTTCTTCAGGACCTTTCCTTGGGTTGCTATGGCATGATGGAATTTGGACATTTACTATCCTACCTATGATGGAGACAGCCTTAATGTTCCCTTCAGCATGACTAAACTTTAAACACATTTCCTTCTGATTTGGGGTCTCAAACTACCTTTTCTTAGAGTTTTTGCTTTAGAAATTTGCAATTATAAATTCTTTTTCTTCCCCTTTGAGAAGTAAATTCTTTTCTCAGCATCTTATAAGTTTTATAGCTCAGGAATGTCTTTCTCAAGGGCCCAGGAGCCATCTCTTTAAAATGTAATTATCAAGAAAGATACTATCCATATCTTCCAGGATCTGAGGGAATGTAGAAACCTAACCAATAAGGAACAATTAGAAAACAGGTATGACTTAATCATATTCAACAACCTCCCTTCTAATAATCTCCACTGCTTTTACACTATGTCACCCTACCTTTTGTTTCTGCAGAGTTGAGTTGAATCTCTCTCCCCTTTTACAATGGTCTTTAATAAAGTTTTCCATCCCTATTTAGCACTGTCTGATGAAATTCTTCTTGGACAGATTACAACCAGATACTGAAACTTATAATGTAGAGTTCAAGTGTAAGCTTAACCAGAGCTTTTCCTAGGATCCCAACATTCCTGGGTACGTCTGAAGGACTGGTTGTGCATGTCTATTTGGAAACTATTTGTATCATAAACTAAGCTGGGACTTGGGTAAACATTATGCTAAGAGAAGGAGGAGAAAAGATCAGGAGGTTGGTGTCATAACAATGCCCCACTAAGGCAGGGACCGTTTTGAGTGCATGATGGCCCAGTTCACACTGACTTCAGACTCATCCCTAGTCACCTCTTATTTGAGTCCTGGGAACTGTAAATAAATTAGAAAGAACTAGTTCACCAACAATTCTGTACGATTCTCAAATATCCTTGAAAGTCAAAGATATAAACAGAAGTAAGAGAAAAATACATCTGCACTTGTATGCAAAAAAATATAGTATGACCTAGGTAGGATGTCAACTTAATAGCTGCATGAGTCGTTTTAGTGGCAGAGTTCAGAAGGCTGCCCAAAAAGTAGTAGCATTCCTGGAAGGTCAACACAATGAACTTTTGGTAGCATCAGCAGGTGACAAAATTATAGCCAATTGCGTAACATGGCACATATCTGACTTTATACGTATCTGAAGCTTCTGAATTAGACATAAAAAGCAAAGAGATGGAATCAAACAGAAAGAAAACAATAGATATCACATTGTATCTAAGTAGCCTGTACATATGAGATGGTCTCTGGAATCTCCCGGAAATAACTAGCTAAAAGTTTTCTGAAAAAAATTATCTACTGGTTACAAGATAGAGAAAGAATTATTGCTACTGTTAATATGACACCATTGTTTTTATACTCAGACAGATTTCGGCAGATGCCAGTCATATGTGCAATCTTTTCCCCAGCATATCTCTCAGAATCTAATTCTGGTTTTATAATATAGGCCCAGAAAATCAAACCACTTTTAAAAGCTCCTATACAGTTAACTTTTACTTTGCTCAGTGTGACTTTGCCTTTTAAATAAAAACTTCAATTAGGAAATATATATACATGTATATGTATGTATATAACTTCTTAAGTGTCCTCAGTTATGTAATCAGGAAATCAAAAAGAATGAGATTATATTACAGGTTTCATGAAGTAGAATTCTTCATTCCATCATGGATCAGTAATATACAGTAGTCATTGGGATGTTTATATCTTTAGATTCTTAATCATGACTTGATATATCCCTCCAGAAACATAGCATGCCTTGCAGATATCCCTGCCTTCTTATTCTTAGCAGAGACAATAAGGAAATCCTGTCTACCTGGTCAGATTAGCATTTTTTCCCCACAGTTCAGATTCTGTGAATTTTCTGTGTTGTTCTTTTGACTTGAAGTATTATTTTTCAAAAAAGGTGAATTTACCATTTCTTAAAATGTGTACATTATTTGGTTTCAGTAGTGTATATTTCTTCTGCTTTTTTTTCTCTCCTATGGCAACCAAAAGGTGTCCTGAATTTATAATTGCATTTGCAAAATATTTTCTAAGTATTTCATTTTATTGAAGGTATCTTCATCTGTTCTTAATAATGTAGAAGTTCCTACATCTTGTCACTTTCTTTTAAATCTAGGGACTAATTTAACTTTAAGGCACATATCTGATTAGTGAGCCCCTTATTGAGAAGATAAATGTAGCACATGCCTTTATGATCATGGAACAGTTCCCTTGATGTCTATACTTCTTATGTATCAAGTTAAATTGGTGTCTGTCACGGTTTCCCTTTGGAACTCCTGCTATTCCTGGCCAGTTTCCTTCTCGGCTTCTTATACTATATTACTTCTGATAAAGTATTACCCCTCCATTCTGTGCTAGTTTCTGCTAACCTAGTGAAATATTAACAATTGCAACATATTTGTTTGGTTAGTATTAGCACAGTTTCCTTTGGAAACAGAGTGAATCCTTACCTGAATATTCCAAAAGTGTTTAGTGCTTATGTTATCTTATTTTGCAAGTATACATGTGCACTCACACACAGGCATGCATGTGATTGTGTATCGTACAAATTAAAGGAAATCTGAAGTGAGTGTTTTAGTTTATAGAGATTTTACAGAGAACTAATGCTAGAATCCTAGCAAATTTTCCAGTACAACTGTACAGCCTGACTCAGAGAGTCACCTAAGTACACTTATGCTTTAACCGTCCCTAGTCAGTCCAGCTTTCCTCTACAGAATAAATTACCTCAGCCTTTCATTTCACTCCTCCACCTATAAATATTTAATTAAAAAATACTATAACTTTGGGAGTCAACAGCAACCTCACTGTGATCTAAAAATGTATAGTATCAAAAAAAATCACCTAGATACAATCTTAGGCTGCATAAATGAATAACAAGAATTTGGTAGTTGATTTTTTTCAGCATATTGTGTGATATCTCTGACCACAGCTGGAGAATCCCACATGGATTGCACTATTTTATAAGATACATCTTAGAGCACCTTCACAATAGGCAATCAGAATTATCAGAGCTCATAACATCATGTGAGAAATCACCCATAAGTACCCATTTTTTCATTCTTTTATTCATGTATTCATCAAATACAGGTTGAGGAAAAGCTGTGTGCTATGGCCTTTCCATTCTCATAGGAGAAAAAGGAAATCATAATATAACAAAATGCAATTAACATAACAATATGTTTTGTTGTGTAAATACAGAATATTTTCACATTATAAAAATTATAAGTGTTTTGAAGAGGAAGAAAGCAAAGAAGGGAAAATAACATGTTGGGAAGGAGTGACAATTTAAAAGGTCAGAGATGACTTATGAACATGATGGCGCCATAAGAGAAAAAGAAGGACTTGTGAATGGGTAGTTGAACTGCTTTCCGGGCAGAGAAGAGCACCAAAAAGTAAACATTTCATAAGGCTGTAACTTATCTGCAAAGGTTGAGGGAAAAGAACGAGGACTATGTGGCAGCAGTGATTGATGCACACAGTAGAGACAAGGCCAGTGAGTCAAGGGCCTAGGAAGATGGATCTTTGTAGAGCCTTGCTGGCCATTTCTAGGACTTTGGCTATTATTCCGAGTGAAATGGGAGCCATAGGAGGGTTATAAACAGGAGAATACTGTGGTCGGGCTCCAGTTTAAACAAAACCATTCTGGTTGCTTTGATGTAGATAGTCTGAGAAGATGAAAACAGAGAAATTAGTTACAAGGTTGTTGTAATAAAAAATCAAGACATAATGGTTCATTATCACCACTGTTGATAAGAGGAAAAGTGGTCAAATGTGGTGGATACATTCTGAATACATTTTAAAGACTGAGTCAACAAGATTTGCTGATGTACTATATGTGGGGCTTAAGGACAACATTTTAAGTGTGAATATTTACAGCAAGTCCCTGATTTGTATTGTACTGTGGGACTGAAAATTACCCTGTAAGCTGAAATCATACAAAGCAATATTTTTTAATTGAAGCATAATTGCAATATTCTGTTAGTTTCAGGTGTACATCATAGTGATTTGATATTTTTATACATTTTGAAATGATCTCCACAATAATTTTAGTTACCATCTGTCTTAGTAGTCAATGGGAAAACTTACAGTTGTTGAATGACTTCTAAAAATTTTTGTCAAACCATTAAAAAGTTTATTAGTACAAATTATAAACATATAGAGAAATTAAAAACTCATGTAAATGCTAATATTCATGTAGTGCACTGTAAATTAAAAATGGGAAACATCGAGAATTAGACTGTCCTTTTTTTTTTTGTAAAAAAAAAAAAAAGACTCATTTATACAGTTTGAACAATGGTTGCCTTCTTCTCATCAAATATAAGCTTGGATCAGCTCCCAACATTTTATCCTTTGAACTTTCAATGTTGTGAAATATCTCCAGGAGTTTCTTAAATGTGGAGATTTTGCCAATGTCTATGCCTCTGATGTATCTTCATTCTTTTTATCACAACCACTGTTTTCAGTCATGTTGATTAAGTTTGCCTTCACTAAATTTCTCTGGCTGCAAATCTAGAATTCTCAAATGGTGGCAATGCCAGCAGGTGTATGGTCATCCATTTAGTCTACAGCTTCGTTTATATTTGATTCCAACTTCATTTTCAGGGGCACCTGGGTGGCTCAGTGGGTTGAGCTTCTGACTCTTGATTTCAGTCATGAGCTCCAGGTTTATGAGTTCAAGCCCCGTATCCAGTTCTGTGCTGACAGCAAAGAGCCTGCTTGGGACTCTCTGTCTCCGGTCTCCCTCTCTCTCTTTGCCTTTCTCTCTCTCTCTCTGTCTCTGTGCTTCTCTCTTTCTCTCAAAAATAAATGCATAAACTTTAAAAAAGTTTTTCGTTTTCAGAACACGGACTTTTTATTTCATTGCTGTACTTTCATCCTTTTTGGCCAGTTTCCTCTATTGATTATTCTTTCTTCCAACATGCCACCTTGGTTTATCACTAGGATATAAGGAGGCAACACAACTGCTCGCATTGCTGTCTGTGCATGTACCAAACAACAGTTGCACACTGATCAATCACCAACAGACTGAAAGAAGTAATGTGGATGACAAATCATGGTGTGCATTTGTTATCTGCATAATTTGTGGACTGAAGAGCTAGCAGCAAATTTGGTACTTAATGCAATTAACTATGATTAATCTACCATTGTAATTAAATTTACACCTTGTTGCTGGGGGACTGGTGTTATTTAACTAAACCTTTATACACTGAAATTCATGCATATCACAAGTTGTATAAAGTGAGGATTTCCTGTTCTCTGGACAAGAGTCCAGGAATCTAGCAGGAACCCATTTGCTACTTGTAAATATACAAAGTGAGAAATATGTATGTAGTCCAGAAATGCAGGTGAAAGTTCAAGATAGTAATACTTACAGGTATGTAAAATTCATTCAAAGCAAATAGGGCTTATAAAATAAGCATGTCCTTATTTCTGCATTTGAAATGTATGAAGTTAAGTGCAGTTATGTATACATTCATCATTTATTTGATCATTAATCATTAATTATTTTACATGCATTTATGTGCTAACAGAGACAAAAGGAGCTATAAGAAATAAGCCTAAGATGAAGTTACACATACTTAATGTTTCAACAGAGCTGAAATTAAAGATACAGTGTCTTTCTCTTTTTCTATGCAATCAGTTTTTACCAGTCTAAATCTACACTTCATTTTTTAAGTTCCCAGAAACCAGTGATAAACTCACATGGGATTTCTCTCATTCTCAGCTCTCTGTAGCATATATTCCCCTTGGTTCACAATAAGTGGCTTAAGATGTATATTTTGGCAAGAAGGGAAGATATGATGTAGCTCTAAATAAGATACTAGATGTGTTGTTCTTGAAAGATTACCATTTTAGTAACTAATGTATGTATAACCAAAAATTGGATATGATTTGGGGCACCTGAATGGTGCAGTCCCTTAAGCCTTGGACTCTTGATTTCACCTCAGGTCATGATCTCATGGTTTATGGGCTCGAGCCCCGCATCAGGCTCTGCACTGGCAGTGCAGGGCCTGCTTAGGATCTTCTCTTTCCCTCTTTCTCTCTGCCTCACCCCTGCTCATGCTTTCTCACTCTGTCTCAAAATAAATAAACTTTAAAAAAAATTGGATATTATTTAAATGTCTTCACACCTTGGGTTGAATTCATATATAATGTTTCCATCTGGCGCTTAATAACATAAAGAGCATGGGCACAGACATCCCCTTTATGTACATAGCACCAAACATATACAAGAAAAACACTAATTAGTAAAAATTTACTTATTTCTAGAACTTCATAAGTAACTGTATTTACTGTTTCACTTAGTCCTTAGAACCTTATGAAGGAGAATTATTAGAATTTTTATATCTTTTATGCATATAAAAATAAGTCCTAGAGAGATTAACTTGGGAGCATGCTATTAAATGAAGGGACTACTGTTCAAGGCAAAGATTGATTGATTCAAGAGCCCATGAAAATGTCTTTCAATTCAACAGGAAAATATGTCACTCTAAAATAAATCATTAATGTCAGACTTGGCCTAAATGTGTATTTGAATACATACATGTAAGTCCTTACTTTCATTAGGTTCTAGTGAGATAGCAGATACATTTGTATGTACTTATGAATGAATATATAATTGAAAGGAAAATCATGGAGCTATACCACCAGTTTGCTGGACATTTTAGGGAATTTTCCTAGAAATTAGGAGGCAGGGAGAATCAGATTGTCTGAGAAATAAGAAGATACAAAGGTGGACAAAAAAAAAAAAAAAGGGGGTCTTGCCTGGGTGGCTCAGTTAGTTAAGCATCCAACTGTTGGTTTCAGCTCAGATCATGATCTCACCGTTCCTGAGGTCAAGCCCCACGTTGGGCTCCATGCTAACAGCAGGGAGCATGCTTAGGATTTTCTCTCTCCCCCCTCTCTCACTGTCCCTCCCCCACTCATTCTCTCTCTCTCTCTCTCTCTCTCTCTCTCTCTCTCTTTTTCTCAAAATAAATAAATAAATAAAACTGTTTTAAAAAAGGGCCACACAAAAGCCATATACATGAGAACTCTATTTCAGATAAGGATTGCAATATATAGTATTAGAAAAATTGTAAAATAAAATAAGTGAAACAACTTAATAGAAACATGAATAAACAGTCCAAGAACAGCAAACATGCATAACATATAACCCCCAAAATGCATTGAAAATAACCTCATTAGTATCAGAAACAGTTTAAAATAATAATGATTGTTATTGGAATGATGATATGAGCAAAAGTTATAAGATGATTCCTTCATTCTACCTGAATTTGTTTTGGGTATGGGAACTGGCTCTATCAAATGTTGCTGGTGAACATGATAAGCAGTCAACCAATGGTGGATAGGCATACTGGCTGTCTCTATCAAAATTTAAAAGCATGTACCCTTTGATTCAAGAAGTTATTCATCTAGACATCTCTTGTATAGACAAACCTGCATATATACTTAAGGGTGCTAGTTGCAGTATTTTTCATACAAAAAATAAAATATGTTATAATTATAGTATAGAATGCTATGCTGTGGTTAAAATGAATGAGGAGTGTATCTATATACTAACATGAAAGACAATCCAAAGAAATTTTGATTAAAAAAGACTGGTTACCTAAAAGCATATACAGTTCTATTTATGTTTTTTAACCTTGAATACAGAAACACACACAAAAACCTAAACATAGAAAAATGTCCAAAAGGATATATATCAAATTATCATATTCCTTGCTTATAGGAAAAGAAAGCGTTCAATGTTGAGAATAGTCACTTAATGATTTTTTATTTCCATATATCTATATTTATAGGTGTTTTGAAATTTATCAGGAATTAATGTTTTATAATTATAACCATAAATACATTTTTGGAAAATTAAGTTAAAATATAGTATGTGAGGGGTGCCTGGGTGGTCAGTCGGTTGAAAGCTGACTTTGGCTTCAGTCATGAACTTGCGGTTTGTGAGTCCAAGCCCCACGTTGGGCTCTGTGCTGACAGCTCAGAGCCTGGAGCCTGCTTCAGATTCTCTGTCTCCTTGTCTCTCTGCCCCTCCCCTGCTTGTGCTCTTTCTCTCTCTCCCTCAAAAATAAATAAACGTTAAATATATATTATATATATAGTAAGTGAGGTGATAGATGTGTTAACCAACGTTATTGTGGTAATTATTTCACAATATATACATATTTTAATCATCACATTGTACATTTTAAACTTATGCAATGTTATATATATATCAATTATATCTCAATAAATCTGGAAAATTTTCATTTTACTAATAAAATATTTTTGTAAATTTTCTCTGTGACCATTAATACCATATTTCTTGCTAAAGCCTATGTATTTGCATCATGTAGGTGAAGATAACTATAATGATAATACACTTCTGTCAAGCGGTTGATAGAAATAAGGGGAATTTCTTTATCACCTTCAAATATAGTTCTTTATTTAACTATGGATTTAATTTATAATAGGTGAAATTGCAATTACTAGTTCAACAGTTCTGTTTAATTACATTTCTGACTACTATTGTTACTAAAACCTACCTATTGTCCAATATGTAATTCTAAAATTACTCCCTGAAACTTTAATGATTAATGATATTAATGTCAGTATTTAGCATTTCAATGCAAGACTTAAATACATACATGATTACTACACTGTTTTGATATCAATTAAATTTGTTATGAGGGTTCCTAATTCTAAGGGTTAAAATTACAAAATAAATATGTTGACATGAGGGTGTATTGTGTATGCATGTATTTAAGAAAGAGAGAGAGAATACTCTAACTACTCTCTAAAGAATAATCTAAAATAGGGGCGCCTGGGTGGCTCAGTCGGTTAAGCGGCCGACTTCGGCTCAGGTCATGATCTCGCGGTTCGTGAGTTCGAGCCCCGCGTCGGGCTCTGTGCTGACAGCTCAGAGCCTGGAGCCTGTTTCAGATTCTTTGTCTCCCTCTCTCTGACCCTCCCCCGTTCATGCTTTGTCTCTCTGTATCTCAAAAATAAATAAATAAAACGTTAAAACAAATAAAAAAAAGAATATATTAAAAAAAAAAGAATAATCTAAAATATAAAAATATTTTCTAATTTTGGTTATTGTTTTGTTCATTAATAGCTTTATATGATGTAAACTAGAATTCATATTTTATCAACTGATAATATTTCTTAACTTTTAATTTTATTTCTAAAACTTACTAGAAATACACAAACATATAGGGAAATTTATCCAATTAAATCTGAATCATTTTAATGTGAAAGGATTTATGTTTCATAAATTTAGTTTCAGGAAACATAATCAGACAACATATATGTTTCAAAAATTAAATACCTGCATTAACCTTACATTTGTGCTGGGTTTTGTGGGACTTGAGACATCATTCTATAGCCAAACAAAATATTTTTAAGGACAAATTTAACTTAGGCACAATTGCAAATTTTAGTCCAAAGATATTGTCTGAAAATAAAGTAGATTAGCCTGCTCTATCTCAGCAAGCATTACCCGTATTTCTCCATCTCAGCATTCTTCCTCTTTCTGTAAAAGTGGTTATGTCTCCTTTTTCTTTAATACACATGAAAGAAAAATATCTTCCTTACTGACTTCTAAACAGGAAATTTGAATGCTGAGTCTCTGCCAAGATTTTATTCGTAATAGCATCATATTGTCTCTGATGTGCTTACAGTATTAACAACTTGCCATAAAACAAGTTATGGCTCAAAGGCTTAAAATCCACTCCCTGTGAAACATACCTGCTGATGACTCACTCTCAAATGATGTAATTTTCAGGGTTATTTGATTTCCCATATTGAACATTTTATATTGGATCCATCTTTTAATCAGAGCATATACCATGTCTTATCTATGAATTGTAACCAATAAGTGTTTGCATATTGATTGTTCACAACTCAAAACACATTTTTCTCGTGAAATAGTAGTTTGGTTTCAGGATATTGGGCACAGAAAATCCTATAATGTGGCTAAAAAAATGCAGTAATATTAACTTAAGTTTCATTCCTGAGACCAGAATCATTTGGTATAGGAGGTAAGAAATGAAGGGGAAGAAGGACAAAGAGAAATAAAAAATTTGCTACATTTGTCCTGGTCTAAAATCCTGTCTTTCATCTATGTGAGGTTGCTGTGTGAGTTTGAGAACATTACTTAAGTTTTCTGGTCTGAATCCTAAAAATAGATTTATAATACTGTATCAATTATTTCTAGGATTATTAACACATAATGCATTTTGATGTACTTTCTTAAAATTTTTATGTTTTCTTTCCTAAATCTTCTCTCCATAAATGAAAATTTTAAAAAAATCAACTATGTTGAAATATAAGAAATTCCCTTACTTTGTGGATGTACTATTTGTGGGATATTCTTTGCTAGGAAGCTTTATGCATTATTTTCTAGAGGTAGAATATGTATCAAAGAGAAAAAATATTCCTAGTCTTCCTAGAAGTTTGCATTTCAGTTACAATCATCCCTGGATACATTCTTTAGAATTGGTGTAATATATACCTCCCTAAATGTGAGAGGTGGCAAGGGTGACAGAGATTGAATAACCTTCAAAGTTAGAAATTTAAATACGGTTTGTTTGACCTCCAAGAATTTTTAGAGCTCATATGAGAACTATCAGTAATGCCAATGTACTTTGTATTCCACCTCCAAGTGTGATTGATGTTAATCTCAAAAAATCATCATCATCTACATAACTTAAATAAAAAAAATCATCATCATCTACAAAGTTTAAATTTACTTGAAAATCATACAGTAGCATTTGAGAAAGAGAATCAACATGAAGAATATGTTTTGTAATAATGAAAATAAATCTCATAACAAGTGTGATGCTTGCTGATTCTGGCTAAACACACTTTGGACAGTGTTTTGGGTTTTTTGTTATTTCAGCTTGGTTAACTCACACAAAGCAATTTTATTATTGCCACTTATGGTTGCCTTTTTTCCCAAATCACACCTCTGGCTTATAGCTAGGCACAAAGAATTGAGAGGAAAAAACAGGTGTTAATAAGAGTGAAATGTGAAACTCTAGAAGGAGATCAAACTCTTTAACAGAGTAAATGGCCTATGGCACTATCTATGGATAGTTGTTATTTTGATTAGAGCATGCATCAGGCACTTTAGAATGACAGGAGGAGTACATACCAAGGTTGTTTTATGATACACAATGCTCCATTAAAGTCAGTCCTTTGGAAATGAAACAGTGTAACTTTGTAAGATTTGATTCTGGCTCTAAAGTGAATACATTTCAAGCACACTGTTTTCTCCAGTCGTCAGTGCCGTGTATCTTTCTGTTTAGTCACTTTTTTTATTTAATCATCTTTTATGCATATTCTGGAAATTGGAGCTTGCAAACTATTCATAGTTTATTATACTAACAAATTATCATTAACTATAAAGATCTTTTGGCAGCTTGGTAGTCATTTTAAGTTTTTCTTACAATCAATAAGATGAGAGAGAAACTGACTCACCAGTAAGCTTTTTTAGTTCTACAATAAATACTCACAATGAATGTACAAACAGAATCCGGTTTGGGCCATAAAAAAGGAAATGTTTCCCTGTTGTTTTGTTGTTGTTGTTGTTGTTTTAAAGGTGACTTTCCTTTTCAGATTCTTATTATCTTTACTAAAATTTAACACATCCTGGAAATTCAATAAATGTTTCTTTTTGATGAAGACAAGGAATGTTGTAAAGAATGTCAAAAAGATTAAAACTCAAACTCCCTTCTAACCGAGAAACTTGAAGCAGAAATTTTTATATCTATATCAAAAAGAAAATGATCCCCTAGATCTTCTAGAAAAGGTTTGGATCTCAGTTTGTCATATCCTATCAATCTTTATACACTATAGATTTGTAAGTTGATGTAATGCATTGATTATATTAAAATTTACATTTGCTCATGTTCTTTCATAGAAACAGATTAAATATTAAAATTTCAAGATTTGAGTATGGTTTTGGCAGTGTTTACAGTTTTTCACAAAGATGAACGAAATAAAAAATTGTTTTGTCTTGACTATATATATACATGCATGTGTCTTGACTGAACATATATATGTACATATGTATATGTAAGACAAATATATATTTGTTGTTTCATTAGTTATCCTCTTGTATGTGACTATTTCTGAATTTTCAGCTTTACCAAACCACATACAAATGTGTTTCCTTAAATTCATAGTATAAACTGGATGTGTGTGAATATTCTGGAATTTATATATCAACATTAACTGTTAACTTGTTAGGAAACAATACATAGAGCCTCTGTAATGCTGAAAATACTGAAATTACTTTTGATTTCTGAAGGCCAAAAATGTCTTAAGATAATACACATCACAATATTATCATCAAATCTTAATTTGAGCTTCAAATAATAATACTTATCACAGTCATCAAATATATTCACTGGACTTAACTACTGATACCTTGACCATTTCCCAAAATCACATTTACTCTCACAGGACAAAATTTTGCCTCTATTTAACAATAGTAAACATTAAACTCTGTTATTAATCATTGACTCCTTACTCCCTTGTTTTTTCCAAAATGTAACTCTGTTAAACACTCTCATTTTTTGTTAAAAAGTATCTTCAGCTACTCAATTTTGACTGGTTCCATTTTTTTCTATTCATAATCATCTCAGTGACCTCTCATCTGGAAATGACTAACCATATTCATGCCTCTCCTCAAAGTTCTTACTATATTTTCCCCTTTCCAACCAGATTTCTTGAGAAGTTAGTCAGTATCCATTGTTCCCACTTTCTTGTGTCCCTTAGGTCCTCAACAGCAGTCTGGCCTTGGCCACCACCACAATTCTAAAGCTGCTCTCCTCAGATTTACTAATGATCTAGAATTGAAGGTGATCTTTTTGGACTTTTTTTTTTAAGAGTGAGAGCATGAGCTGAGAAGAGGGGCAGAGTGGGGGGGGGGGCAGAGAGAGAGAGAGAGAGAGGGAGAGAGAGAAAGAGAGAGACTCTTAAGCAGGCTCCAAGCTCAATGCAGAGCCTGCCACAGTGCTCAATCCCACAACTCATGACTCTGGGATCACGACTTGAACCAAAATCAAGAATTGGATCCTCGGGACACCTGGGTGGCTCAGTTGGTTGGGCATCCAACTTCAGCTCAGGTCATGATCTCATAGTCTGTGAGTTTGAGCCCTGCGTCAGGCCCAGTACTGACAGCTCAGAGCCTGGAGCCTGCTTCAGATTCTGTGTCTCCCTCTCTCTCTGCCCCTCCCCTGCTCATGCTCTGTCTCTCTCTGTCTCAAAAATGAATAAAAACATTTTTAAAAAATTTAAAAATTAAAAAAAAAGAATTGGATCCTCAACCAACTGAACCACCCAAGTGCCCCATATCTTTTTGGATTTCAGTCTATTTTGACTTTCTGAAGCATTTTAGTCTTATGACTAAATTCTGTAGGGTCAGTCTCTGCAAAAGTCACTTGTAGTATTATTTGTGCATACTTTTTTAGTCCTTTAACTTTTTGCATACTCTTTTGTCACATAAAATGGGGTTAGTGAGACCCACTCATTGGTTAGTTTGGGTGAATAAAGGAGATAATATATAAGGAGAATATCTTATAGTACCTAGCGCATATCAAACAATGTTAATTATTTTTACTTTCTAAAGTGATCTCTACATTTAAATTCTTTCACTCTATTTTTCTTTTCACCCAATATATGTATTTTATTCTATACATATAATTCAGCTGTAGATGCTCATCAGCCAGACTGTCAGGAACACAGCTGTTGTCAACAACAATTTACTGCTTGCTGTAACAAGGGAGATTACTTAATGTGATAACTGTGGGCTGTCTTTAATAGGTAGTAAGTTAGAAAGGGTACTTAGGTTTTGTGCAGGAGTTAGGTATATGAGAGTTTGAAAGGGATAGTTTAGATTTTGTAGACTGCAGAAGTCAGTGTTCTTACCTTTAAAGCTGTAATGATAAACAAAGACAACACAGATAAGTACAGAGGTTATTTATTCAGAGCTTGTTATAGCATGGGAGTCAAAGACAGTCACTTGAGTTTCAAAGTGGCAGGTGTAGGAATACTGGAAAAAAAGGGAAAGCTTCAAATATCTTCTGACTGAAAGTTGTTTGCATCAGGAAGCTGGAGGCACGGTAACTAGAAGTGGCACATTGTATGTGATTGGTTTGGGATCATATTTGGTTTTTTTCTGGTTGGTCCTGAGTTGGAAGTAGGGACAATGATTATGGAAGCTGGGAGTCACTGACTGTTCTGGACTGATTACTATAGAGGTTGTAGTTTGGCTTCCTGCTCTGGTTGCTACAGAAGTGGTAGGTTAGAGCTCTATTGTCATTTAGGGCCTGGCCATCGTCCATTTTTATATTCAGTCTCTCAGAACACATGAACTTGTGCAGAGTAAATTTCAGATTAATTTGTTTATGATCATCTTGGACCATATATCTCTAAATAAACTGCTGGATTTTTTTATTTTAATTTTTTTTTTTAATTTTAGAGAGAGAGAACATACACAAGGGGTGGGGAGAAGGGCAGAAGGAGAAAGAGAAGAGAGAGAAAGAGAGAATAAATCTTAAGCAAGCTTCATGCTCAGTGTGGAGCCCAACACGGGGCTCAATCCCATGACCCTGGGATCACAATTAAATTAAGAGTCAGACACCCAACCAACTGAGCCACCCAGGTGCTCCTAACCTACTGTTTTGTTTTGTTTTGTTTTGTTTTGTTTTGTTTTGTTTTGTTTTGTTTTGTTTTGTTCTTAACTTGACTTTAGATATTTTGTAAGAACATTATGGTTTCAGTTTGACTTGGTTTACAATTTTAAAAGTCATGTTATTATACAAGTTGTGGTTTATTTTTCAATTCTCAGGTCTCTCCTAACAGTTTAGCAAACAGCAGGGTCAGGTTTTCACTTATTACAAACTACAAATCAGATCTATCCATCTGGATATTTCAAAAGTATCTCAAAACAAATAGATACATTTTTTCCACCTTCACCTAGACAATATTTTTAGTCTAAGGTTTAACTATATTTTGCACAGATAATTGTAATATTCCCCTAACTGGTGTACAATTCCAGTCTCCTACTACCACTTCATTCTTTCCACCTTCAAGCTACTAAAATTATATTTTTAAAATCATAGAGTTCGCTTTAAAATATATAGTGAATTCTGTATTTGATACACAATAAATCCCAAGCATAACATACTCTTCGTATCCTGGTTCAGCCCACTTTTCCATAGCCTCCACCTTTTCCTGCCCTATCCATACCCTGAAGGACCCGAATATTTCCAGAGTCTGACCAATGCTTTTACAACATTGTTTATTTGTTGCTTTGATTTGATTTTCATCTAAACCTTCAAGGTCCAGAGTAATACAATCTCTTCATTAAGCCTTCTAAGACAAAATTAATTGCTTCTTCTTCTGTGTCCCTAATGCTATCTTAGTATTCCTTCAGTATACCTATCACATTGTAATAATCCCGGGCCATGCTGTATCAGATGTCCCCTTACCTTATTATTCCCACTGTACAGATGAGGAGATAAAGTCTTAGCAAATCACTCGTGAACTGTCTCAAACATTTTGTTGCCATAAGTAAATTTGCTCTCCAGTTTACTGCCTTCAAAGCTGTTATATTTACTAGCATATTCCTCTTGCTCCCCGTGCATTATAATTAGAGATGTAGGCATAGGTCTCTCTCCCGCTATTGTATCCACTCCTCCGTTGCAGGAATCAGCTCTTTTCCCTGTCTACTTTCAAATGTCCTGTGTTACTTATTATAAAAAGCAAAAATTCATCTGCCACAATACTTTCAGGCATTTTCTCGTTTGTTCATATTAAAAATTATAGTCTGTTTCTTTAGAAAAAATATATATCCCATGTGGAAAATTAAGGAAGCACATATAATTTTTAAAAAATGAAAATTACCCATAATCTTATTACCAATAAAAAATTATCAACATGTGTGTGTATCAAATACATATTTACATACTTAAGATAATGCTGTATTTAAAATTTTGTCTTACTTTTCTGCATTTCATGTTTTATCATATATAAGATAAAATTATTATAAACATAGTTTTATTTTTGTATAATAGTCTATTCTATATAGTATTCCCATACATGGTTATATTTAACTAAATATTATATATTTAAATATTTAATTTTTTATTTCCCAATTTCCTAGTATGGTAAATAAAGCTGAATAAAAATCACAGTGCATAAATATTTGGCTGAATGTGATTACCTTTTAAAGCTATTTTTTGTGTAATTACAGTTAACTGGCAAAAGAATATGAACATGTTAAAATATTTATGTCTGAGTTGTCTTCCAAAAAGAAGCATTATAATGTGTATTATTTCACCACATTTTTTATTAAGGTACAATTAACATACAACATTTATTAATTTCTGATATGCAACATAATGATTTGCTATTTGTGTACATTGCAAGATGATCACCACAATGTCTGGTTAACATCCATCACCATACAGTTACAGAAATTTTTTTCTTGTGGGGAAAAATTTTAAGATTTACTCTTTTAGCAACTTTCAAATATACAATAACAGTATTAATAACTATAGTCACCATGCTGTATATTACCACCTAATGACGTATTTATTTCATTACAGGAAGTTTGTATCTTTTAATTCTCTTCACCAATTTTTTTCACTCCCACCCCCTGCCGCTGGTGACAACCAATCTGTTCTCTGTATTCTGTATCAATGAGCTAGCTTTTGTTGTTGTGGTTGTTGTTTTAGATTCCACATGTAAGTGAGATCATGTAGTATTTTGCTCTGTGTCTGACTTATCTCAATGTAATGCCCTCCAAGTCCATTCTTGTTTTCTAAATGGCAAGATTTAATTCCTTTTTATGGCTGAATAATATTCCATTGAATATATATATATATATATATATATATATATGGAATATGTAGAATATATATCACAATTTCTTTATCCATTCAACCACTGGTGGACACTTCGGGTGTTTCTGTATCCCAGCCATTGTAAATAATGCTGCAATGAACATGGTGATGCATTTATCTTTTTGAGTTAGTGTTTTTGGTTTTGGGGGATAAATACCCAGAAATGGAGTTGTTGAAATATATGGTGGTTCTATTTTTAAATTTTGGAGGAACCTGCATACTGTTTTCCATAGTGGCTACACCAGTTTACATTCCAAAGTGTATGAAGGTTCTCTTTTCACTACATCCTTGCCAACAGTTGGTATTTCATCCTTTTGATGATAGCCTTTCTAACAGATGTGGAGTGATACATCATTGTGGTTTTGATTTGCATTTACCTGGTGATTAGTGATGTTGAGCCTCTGTTCCATCCTTGTTGTCCATCTGTATATCTTTTTTGGAAAAATATTGATTCAGATCATCTGCCTATTTTTCAATTAGATTGTTGGGTTGTATGAGCTTTTTATATTTTTTTGGATATAAACTCCTTATCAGGTATACAATTTGCAAATATCTTCTTCCATTCAGCAGGTTGCCTTTCAATTTTGTTGATGGTTTCTTTTGCTGTGGAGAATCTTTAGCTTGGTTTAGTCCCAGTTGTTTATTTTTGCTTTTGGTGTCAAATCCAAAATATCCATTGCCAACACTGATGCCAAGGAGCTGACTGCCTATGTTTTTTTCTAAAAGTTTTATGGTTTCAGGTCTTACATTTGAACTTTTACCCCATTTTGAACTAATTTTTGTAAGTTTATGTTGTAAAAAAGTGGTCCAGTTTCATTCTTTTGCATATGGCTGCCTAGTTTTCTCAGCACCATTTATCAAAGAGACTGTCTTTTCCCTGATTGTATATTCTTGGCTCTTCTATCATAAATTAATGAGCATATATGCATGGGTTTATTGCTATTCTGTCCCACTAATTTATGTGTCTGTTTTTACACAAATACCATACTGTATTGATTACTAGACCTTTCTAATATAGTTTGAAATATTTCACCACGTATATATGAGATACATGTATTCAAATTTTGAAAATGTAATGATGAATTAATATTTAATTATTTGATCTACATTTATTGATAATGTTGAACACTTGTTTATCCTTGAATTATTTGGCCTTCTTTCCCATAGTAAATCTTATTATATTTCTTTTAAACATAGAGGCGCCTGGGTTGCTTAGTTGGTTGAGTGTCAGACTCTTGATTTCGGCTCAGGTCATGATCCCACAGTTCATGAGATCAAACCCTGCATTGTGCTGTGCACTGGCAGCATGGAGCCTGCTTGGGATTCTCTCTCTCCCTCTCTTTCTGCCCCTCTTCCATGCTCTCTCTCTCAAAATAAGTAAACATATATTAGCTTTCCACGATTTTTTCCTTATATACTTCTATTCCTTGACCAATATTTAGCCTTTTTAAAAGTCATTTATAATGTGTAAAATAAGCAGGTTTATTTTACTTTCCTCTCTACTGAAATCTAATGCTCTCTAGTCCCTCAACCTCCATTCTGTAATTTATGGGTTAAAAGGTCAGAAAGAAGGGTTCAAAAACTTCTGGCTTTCTAGTGCTTCTTTTAAAACATTGTTTTTGCAATAATTTCACCATTAGTTTACAACTCTTACTTACCATCCTGTAATCTATGAAAATCTAGGTTTTTATCCCTTTTTTATCTTCTATTTTTCTTACCTGTCTGAAAGAACCATCATCTTACTATTTTATTTTCCAGAAAAATCCTACTTTATCTTCTAGGATTAATTAAAATGTCATTTACCATGTAACATCTCTATAAATTTCTTCAATCCAGAGTAAAAGCCTCTTCTGTGTTTTCATAATTGTTTATCTTTCTAGCCCCTATGCTCAAAACAATGCCTGTCAGAGAATAGGTGTTAATGATTTTTTTTAATGGATTAGTTTATATCAAGCATATTATGTAACCTTTATTCATAGTTGTGTTCTTTGCAATTTTGTGTGTATATTCACATCACATACCACAGATACATAAACCCTTTTCACTCTAGGTGGTGAATTTATTAAACATAAGGGCCAATGTTATATATTTTTTTCATATACTGCATGTGATAAATGTTTCCAGAGGAAAAGCTCTAGCAAACACAAATATATGTGTATGCTCAAATATACACACTCATGTAATCAACCTGTGACACACGTGAGCTAATATTGGAATTAGTCACTCAAGGTCAGCAGAACATCATGAACGTAATAATAAATCCAGACCGAATATTTGAAATCAGAGGTAAGGAGAGACAAAAATTAAATCATCCTTGATTGGTTTAAAGCTGGATTTTTAGTTAGGACTCTTGGTTAGCAATCAACAGAGATATTGGAACAAATGGCTAGCAAGTATCGTTGTAACATTATCCTAATTTGAACCTAACTCAAAGATATTATTTTTCAAATTCTCCACTACTTCTCCAAGTAGCTAGCATGAGTCCGCTGGCAATCTATCAAGGGCCTTTCATCGGAAAATGTGTGTAGCTTCAGACACAAAATCTACAGATATTTGGACAGTTTTAAAATCTGATTTTTATAGCTTTATGCAAGATTACATTATGTGTGGGGAACCTGATAGACAGTAAAGCAAATTAAATAACAGATACATGATCAAATATAAACTCTGTATAAAACAGTGAATGTTCAAAGATGTTCCACATAATTGATCAATGCAAAGTGATGTTCTGAATTTTCAAAACAGTACATTGCACTTTGGTCCCTTATTGTTCAAAATGATCAAAATATTCAGGTAAGGCATGGTACCCACTCCAGTTGGCATCATCTATTCCCATTTTGAGTGATATATTGCAATGAAATGCTAGATAGAAGTTGGATATAATTTTTCCATAATATAAATAGCAAAATATCTTCCCTGTTAGCCCATAACAGAGAATATTCATATCAAAATGAACCTGTTTAATAAGAAGTGTAGCTGCTTTTACATACTTTTATGGCAGTTTGATCATATTTTGGCAAAATCAGCCCTGAAATAAATCTGGTATATGTCTCAACATAAAGTGTTAAAGCTGAATAAAAAATTGCACAGATCCAGTTTTCTCAATGCACAATTTTTAAAGTGATGCTCAGAATTATGCAGAACTATGCTGCTTAGGCATTTCTTTAATGAATCGGAGTGAGTGATAGTGCTTTCTTATAAACAAACAGGCACATAGAAACAGTAAAGTGGAAAGGAGGATTCAGAGAATTGCATTATGCTAATCCCAAGAAACTAATTCTTGTGATATAGTACAAGAACAGTCTATATCCCATTCACTTCAAATAAGAAAATATACTGCAGAGGCCATTCAGAAGTTACTGTTACTTCAAAGTACATTTAGCAAATCAATGTAATATGTGTTCACTATTTTGGCAATGTGGATTCTATGGGTGTTGTCAAATTTCCAAAACTCCACCAACTCATCTAGAAGAGAAGGCAATTTGTTTTTTTAAAAAATAAATGCAAAATTAAGGGCTTATCATTGTAGTTTCATGCATAAGATAGTAAACAACAGAGGATGCATAGATACATTTATTTAAATTTTATGTGGCTTTGTTACTGAATGTAGTTTTAAATATCAGTGTTATATCCTCTTTTTAATGGAAAATATAGCACATAAATGGCTTAATAAATATTAATTTCAATAAATGGAACATGTTAATTAGGTTTTCCTTTGAAGAAATTTATAATGTCTGATTTTGAATATATTATGATTATATTTGTATGAGACCGCCATAATTATTGTATAGTATAATGTATCTTAAGTAGGTGTATGTTTTATTTATTTGATAATTAAATTATGATTCCTCATTCAAAGTGGAATCATTTCAAATATGAAACTTTATGTTTGATATAATTAATATTGATTGTCTACATAAGATGTGTGTAATTTAGGATAGTAAAAAAACTCAAATCTTATTGGTTGTAGAAGAAAGACATGTATTCAGCCTAATTGATAATCTTTATTAAATTGTTTATTAAAAATAATACATTTACTTTAAGAGTACCTTATGGTCAAAAAAATAGAGAGAGAGAGAGTGTGTTATTTGAGGTCAAGTACCAGACTTAATCATCAACTGTGATTTATTCTTTTATAATTTCTCTTGCAGATAGCTTTCAGAATTGCATTAGAGGCTGAGTTTAAAACATTCTGTTGAGGGTATACAATATTCTAATCATTCAGATGTAGGGAAATTTTGCAAACATGCTTGTTTTTATCTCAATTTTTTTATTAAGGAGGTATTGTGTAATGGGATCTATTGTTCTAAAGTGATTTTATTTATATAGAATGCTGAATATGAATATATTCTAGAGAACCAGATGCTTGTAGGCAAACCTTACTTTGTCTAATTATAATATGTGACCTTAAGATAGTTACAAAGCCTAACAATATGTAAGTGTATTCATCTTTAAATCCAGGAATAATAGAATCTTTCCAATAGAATTTTTTAATATGTTATTTTCAAAAGGTTAAAAAATATGACCTTCAAAGAAAGATAAAATAAACACTTGTCAAAGTTGATATTTAACTTACTATTTAATAATGGGAGCAGTAACATGTTATGACCAGGTTAAAGAACAATTAAGTGTAACTGTAGAAATAGATAATATAGAGATGAAATTTGATAGATAGCTGGGTAAAATGCAAAACTGATTAATGTCCAACAAATCTATATGCCATAATATTTAAGGTTATCTTTTCTACTGGACAGAATTATTTACATCTCTACCAGTCAAAATTCCACAAGTTAACCACTGCCCTACAGAGTTGAAAATCACCAGTAAATAAACCTAGCACTGTACTACAAGAATGCTTAGTAATCTCTTTTACCTATATTAAAGTTGTGGCTATTTTGTTTTGACAGTTTCTCCTGGTTGTGGTCAGAATCTCCAAAAATTATTCTTGTACACAAAAAGCTGATCTTATTAGAATTGGCCTGATTATTTGCAGAGGTAAAGCAAGGGTGTTATTTAACTCAATAAAACTTCCTGACTTTGTTCTGTAGATCAAACTTGAGTAGTTTTGGCAACCAATAGTGCCAAATAACTAACTTCTGTGTGTAGAGTTTCACAAGGAATCATACATAGATTGGCTCTCAAAATTATGACTCACTCTTTATTCCTGAGGCTAAGGAGCCAAGCCCAATCAATGCACACTCTCCATTAGACTTCAACTGTTATATCAATATATTTGGGTAAATTTCCCTTGAATTGAGATTCTCTAAGATTTGTTAAGGTCCCTAAATATTGGGGGGTTACTAAATGTTGACTTAACTAAATGTTAAGGTTACTAAATATTGAATTTCTTACTGAGAAATTTACCTGTAAGTTCTAAATATATGAGACTAAGTCTTAATAATCCAGGTAACAAGTCAGATTTCTTGGGAGGATATTTTAGAATTTGGCTCCAAATATTAGGTTGATCCTTATTTATTAATATGGGCTTGTCATACCTGATTAAATGAGGTTTTTCTCATATGTAACATTCCAATCATAGCCTTGGTTGCATTAGTAATTTGTCCAATTATACTCTGATAAGACAGAGGACAGACCTGGAGGCAAATAAGTGATTACCATTATAACTACAAAGACTCAGCAAAACAATTGTTTTTGATTTTTGAGGAAATAGTGAAAATCATAAATTAGGATGGTCCTTTTCAGTTTTAAAAAGCACAATCTACTTAATTGTGGATTAGAGATAGTTTTTAAAAAAAGAAAGGAGTGGGGTGCCTTGGTGGCTCAGTCGGTTAAGTCCAACTTTGGCTCAGATCATGATCTCACTGTTTGTGAGTTCAAGCCCTGCATCAGGCTCTATGCTGACAGCTGAGAGCCTGGAGCCTGCATTGGACTCTGTGTCTCCCTCTCTCTCTCTCTGCCCCTCTCCTGCTCATGCTCTGTCTCTCTGTCTCTCTCTGTCTCTGTGTGTTTCTTTCTGTTTCTGACTCTCTCTCAAAAATAAATATTAAAAAAAAATGAGCTGCTTGATGTACCCATATAAGGTAGAACATTAAAAATAATGCCCACAGTATTCTGGGACTTTCACTGGATTAAGGTGGACTTACTCTTCCCCACACGAAACAATGAAAAGATCAGAAAAGATTTTTACCATAAATAGCTTTCAGAATTTGAACAACTCGCAGAAGAATAGGGGACCCAGAAATGGACCTACAAACGTATGACCAACTGCTCTTCAACAAAGCAGGAAAGAATACCCAATGGAAAAAAGTCTTTTCAACAAATGGCGCTGGGAGAGCTGGACGGTGACACACAGGAGAATGAACCTGGACCACTTTCTTACACCGCACACAAAAATAAACTCAAAATGGGTGAAAGACCTAACTGTGAGACAGGAAACCAACAGGGGCGCCTGGGTGGCTCAGTCAGTTAGGCATCCGATTTCGGCTCAGGTCACGATCACAGTTCATGAGTTCGAGCCCCACGTCAGTCTCTGTGCTGAGAGCTCAGAGCCTGGAGCCTGCTTCAGATTCTGTGTCTCCCTCTCTCTGCCCCGCCCCAGCTCACACTTTGTCTCTGTCTCTGTCTCTGTCTCTGTCTCTGTCTCTGTCTCTGTCTCTCTTAAAAAAAAAATTTAAAAAAAAAAGACAGAAAATCATCAAAACCCTAGAGGAGTAAACAGGCAGCAACCTCTTTGACCTCAGCTGCAGCAACTTCCTACTAGACACCTCTCCAGAGGCAGGGGAAACAAAATCAAAAATGAATTATTGGAACCTCCTCAAGATAAATGCTTCTCCACAGCAGAGGAAACAATCAACTAAAACTAAAAGTCAACCTACAGAATGGGAGAAGACAGTTGCAAATGACATATCAGATAAAAGGTTAGTATCCAAAATCTATAAACTTATCAAACACAGCACCCCAAAAACAGATAATACAGTGAAGAAACAGGCAGAGACATGAGTAGACAATTTTCCAAAGAAGACATCTAGATGACTAACAGACATATTAAAATGTGTTCAACATCATTTACTCTCAGGGAAATACAAATCAAAACCACAATGAGATACCACCTCACACCTGTCACAATGGCTAAAATTAACAGTTCAGGCAACAACAGACATTGGCAAAATGCAGAAAACATTTTTCCACTGTTTGTGTAAATGCAAACTGGTGCAGCCACTCTGGAAAACAGTATGGAGGTTCCTCAAAAAATTGAAAATAGAACTACCCTACAATCCAGCAACTGCACTACTAGGTGTTTATCCAAAGTATTAAAAAACTGTTGATTCAAAGGGGCCCATATACCCCAATGTTTATAGAAGCACTATCAACAATAGCCAAATTAAGGAAAGAGCCCAAATGTCCATTGACCGATGGATGGATACAAAGACGTGTGTGTGTGTGTGTGTGTGTGTGTGTGTGTGTGTGTGTGTGTATAATGGAATATTGTTTGGGGATCAAAAAGAATGAAATTATGTACTAAGCAAAATAAGTCAGTCAGAGAAAGACAAAGTTCATATGGTTTCACACATGTGTGGAATTGAAGAAACAAAACAGATGAACATAGGGAAAGGGAAGGGAAAATAAGAAAAACAGAGTAGGAGGCAAACTAAAAAAGACTTTTAAATACAGAGAACAGGGTTGCTAGAGGGGAGGTGCTAAATGGGTGATGAGCATTAGGGAGGGCACTTGTTGGGATGAGCACTGGGTGTTATATGTAAGTGATGAATCACTAAATTCTACTCCTGACACCAATAGTACACTACATGTTAGCTGACTTTAACTTAAATTAAAAAAAAAAAAAAAAAAAAGAATTTGAACAACTGGAAGCTTAGGACTGATCCCTGATCCCTGAACAAAGAACAACAAAAATGAGCCCTCTGAATACTAGCTTATGCCCTGACACAAGTGAGTGTTTTACGCTCTTGAGATGTAACTACAGAAGCACAGGTCAGAGTGATGTGATTGCTGGCTGCAAAGAGCCCATGAGCCATGGAATGGACATAGCCTTTAGAAGCTGAGAAATACAAGTTACCAAGGTTTTCCTAGAGTCCCAGGAAGCATGCTGCCTTACTGACATCTTTATCCTAGTCAAGTGATACCCAATTTGGAAGTCTGACTTCCAATATTGTAAGATAATAAATTTGGGAGGTAGGTTTTAAGCCACACATTTGTGATAATTTTTTACAGTAGTAATAGAAAACTATTTTAAAGTTTTATAAATCAAGGCAAGTAATATCCACTCTTCTCATACCTTTTATAACTTGCTATACTTCCTCAAGTTATGTCTTTTGTTATACTCTTACATATTCTGAGACAATCTATATCTATCCCTTAGGACAAAGCTATTTACCCTTGAAAAAATTAAAATTCTTTCTATTATCTTGCATGCATGGTTTTATTTCTTTGTCATTATTGCTTTCTGCATACTTTAAACTACCCACATGAATAACTTTTAATCAGAATAGCTAACTTTTAATTCAGAGAAAAGTGGGAGATAGAAAGCTTAGAACTGTGCTATAATCAAGTATTTTAGCAGGTTAGCAAAGCTTCATAATATACCTAACACAACTTTCTGTAGTTGTAAACCTCTTCTTTACACCTCTTTTAAAGTGGTAAAAATGAACATATTTGTTAATGTGACTAAAAAAGAAAACCACTCTATAGCACCTAAAAATAAGAAAAGAGAGTACATAAGTTTAAATCTATGCTTCATAATCAATGTTTTATTGTTCACTTTTCCTAAGAGATTACTTAGATATCCACGATTATTCATTAATTGACTCACTTTAATAATTCAAGGTTTTAAGTTAACTATAGTCTTAGAAATAGTTTAGACTGACAAAGAAAAAATAGTGATGTAAAAAACCTATTATAATTATTGTGTTATGATTTATATTAGCTTACTTGATCAGATAACTAGTATAAAATATGTAGTAACTCAAATGTAACTAGAATGACTTTTCATTTAAAGCAAATACAAATTTGTTAAAGATAAATAAGCAAATAAGATATACATGTGTATTATCCTCAAGAAAAATACACATAGCTATTTAATATTTTTTAAGACACACAAAATTGTTATACCAGTCTAAAAATTTATCTTAACTATGAACATAGATTCTGAAAATATTTGTGAGCCAGCAGTTGCTCTAAGGATTGTTTTTCCTTAAAATACTGTATACTTGATATATTCAGATTTGATTTCTTTATCCTCTGAGAATTTGGGAATATTTTATTTACTTAAGCACTTATTAATACCAATAAATCAATGAAAACAGAGCTCCTTTCATTTAACAGATGTAATAGTTGGAAAGCATTTCACACTTACACAAATGGGAAAATCTCTCAAGTACAAACATGCAGATTTATAGACACATAGAGAGTTTGTTGTTGCTGTTTGGGGTTTTTATTTTTTCTTGTTTCAAGTTTTTATTTAAATTCCAGTTATTTAACATATAGTGTAACATTAGTTTCAGTAGAATTTAGTGATTCATCAGTTACACAAAGCACTCAGTCCTCATCCCAACAAGTGTCCTCCTTAATACCCATCACGCATTTAACCCATCCCCTACCCATCCCACCCTTTATCAACCATCAATTTGTTCTCTATAGTTAAGAGTCTCTTATGGTTTGCCTCCTTTCTTTTCGTTTTCCCCCTTCCCCTATGTTCATCTGCTTTGTTTCTTAATTCCACATCTGAGTGAAATCATATGGTATTTGTCTTTCTCTTACAGACTTAATATGCTTAGAATATACACTTTAGCTGCAAATGGCAAGATTTCATTCTTTTTGATGGCTGGGTAATATTCCTTTGTATGTATATTTATCACCTCTTCTCTATCCATTCATCAATTGATTGACATTAGGGCTCTTTCCATAATTTGGCTATTGTTGATAGTGCTTCTATAAACACTGGTTTGCATTCCCACCAACAGTATAACTGGTGCAGCCATTTTGGAAAACAGTATGGAGGTTCCTCAGAAAGTTAAAAATAGTACTACACTAAGACCCAGCAATTGCACTACTAGGTATTTATACAAAATACAAATTGTATTACTTTTTGAGATTTTTTCTGGGAGGAAAGAAAAGGAAGGGGAAGGGAGGGAAGGGAAGGGAAGGGGAGGGGAGAGGAGAGGAGAGGAGAGGAGAGGAGAGGAGAGGAGAGGAGAGGAAAAGAGAAGGGAGGGAGGAAAGGAGAGAAAGTGAAAAGAAGGAAGGAAAGAAGGAAGGGAAAGAGAGAGGGGAGGAGGGAGAGAAAGAAAGAAAAAAAAAACATGACTGGGCCCAAGAGCCCTTGAGGTGTTTGTTGGGAAACAGTTTTCCCTGTGTATCTCAAAATTCTTCAGCACAGTCAATAACTTCTCTATGCACTAACAGTCCAGGATATTTGTAGAGCTAATGGCCCTGGAAGATAGGGTGACTCTTACCCTCAAGATCGTGTTACAGATCTGTTTGCTGTGGAGGATAAGGAAGTTAATACCTCTTCAGGTCAAAATTCAGACAGGTTTGCTAGAAGGCACTGTAAAAGATTAGAATTATCTGAAATTGTGTTTCCTTAGCTCTGATACTAACTCATATATGTGGAATTCACCTGGCTGTGTTTCTGCATCATCTCATTGACTTGGGAGCAAGAGGAACTATGCAAACATGAAGTTGATGCTGCCTAGCTATAATAAAGTTCTTTTCTGTGATCCAGGAATTTCAGATCTTCCACCAGCATCATTGAAACCGAGGTTGGCTGACTTGGCCAACTTGTTAGCTTGTAGGATAAAATCTCACACCCTTCTCTGCTCCTGGCAGGGCATTTCTTTAACCATGCAGTTTCCTTGAATCTTCTAGGTAAGTTTTCTTGAGCATCGTCTTGGATTGTCCAAAGTTGTTAAAGCACTAAGTTTCAAAAATACAAAAAAAAAATGGCCTTATTTAAAAAAAAAAAAAAACATTTTCCGTTTCTATAGTATTAGATTTCTTTCAATTAGTAAGTATACATACACCTTGCCACATCACTCATCATCCTGAAGTAAGGTATTAATGAAATATTTAATGATTTTATCTGTGAAAGAGAAGGAACTGGGAATCCAAAAGTACCTACTCCTAGTGAAAGATTAATTGTAACTTGGGAAATATTTTTTAATGTTTATTTATTTATTTTAGAGAGAGAAAGAGATGAGTAAGGGGGGGAGAGAGAGAGAGAGAATAGTTTCTCTAAGGAGGCTACTATTCTTAAGGAATCAAGTAGAAAATCACTTCCTACTCCAGAAAGATTCCCTCTATCTTTTTTGCCATGATACTATACTCATGTGAGTTTTTCTTAATGTTCTTTTGCCATCTTTTGCTGAATCATGCATTCTTCCATTTTTCTTAGAATCTTAAAATATTTGCAAATAGTAAAAAAAAAATCTGACACTACAGATGTATTTAAAATATAAAATAATATCCTGCTCCAGGTCTCCCTACTCCCTTTTTTCTTCCTTGTGAACTATTTTAAATAATTTATTTATAAATTATTTGCTAATGTCACCTACAAGTTTAAATAATAGGCTTATGTGCTATTACTTGGTATGTCCATTATAGACCTTTAGGTCTATTTTCACCTGACTACATGTAACTTTCCTGTTTTATAAGTTATCCTCTATATCCACATACTATGTTTAAGTCCCAAGAAAGCAGAAACTTATGTCTCTTTTTTTCACTGCTGTATTCTTAGTGGTAGAATACTGCCTATCACTCAGCTTTTGTTTAACTAGTACATAATTAGTAAATAGATCAAAATTGCTCTCAGAGCAATACTCAAACTTTTTACCCTCCAATTTTTGATAGTGTAAATATTTTTCTTATTCTCCCTTTAATTAAATTTTCAATTTCAATAATATGCCTAAATTAAGTGTTTTACTTCATGAACTAGAAACTCCTGGCCTTCAAATGATGAAGATTCTCATTTTTTTCCCCTCAGTTACCTCTTCTCTACTATAGATTATTGTTCCTAAGCAATATAGTTATATTCATAGTCTTCATTTTGATGGTTTCAGAATTTATATCACTGTTTTAGATATAATCTATGAGGTACACAGTAATAATTCCACTTGGTTATCTAAAAGTAAATGCAAGAGTTTAAAAAATTATTGCAAATCACACAGGTTAGAATAATTGTTAAGATATGGATCCTTTATACTGGTGACTTTATTTAGTTATTACTACCTTAAACGCTCTGAGGCTGTCATTGTATTTTGCCTATATTAATTTACAGGCAATTGATTTATATATCCTATACCATTCTCTTCTGTGCTCTGACATATCCTATACCCTACTACCAGTTTGTCTCATCAACTTTCATAGTTCTTCTATTTGTCTTTAGTTACAAACTCCAGGTATTTCATACATGTCCAAACTATTGTTCTTGTTCATATACACATTATAAGCTCTAAAAGGTTGAAACCATATGGCATTTTGAAACATAGCACCACGCACCATGCTTCAGTGACAATATCACTTCCAGGTATTTTGTCAGACTCCCAGGAAAACAAAACTTAAGGAAATTCCTTCATAACACAACACAATAAAATCCATTCATTTTAGAACATTAGAGATTTGCTTTTCACATTTAAGTGATAATCTGTCTTGAAATGATTTTTATATACTAAATGAGCTAGAGTTCTTTTTGTTTTCAATTAAAGGATAACTAGTATCTGAAACTATAAAGGACCTGAGATATTACCCTATGTGCAAGTTAACAAGTTAACCTGCTGCAAGTAAACATGTGACACCACACACACACACACACACACACACACACACACACCCCACACCATTTACCTGCAAAGCATCTTAGTAGCACATGTTCCCACACAGAGTGATGTGATGATGTTCAGACATACCTACATATGAAGTGGGGTTTGTACCATAGTAGAGGATCCCTAAAAAGATGAAGCTTCTATCTATATGGAGCAGCTGTCAGATCTATACATTTGCCTTTCTAAAATGAAAAAGAAAATTTTGCTTTAAAAAATAGACAAATCATCCTTAGGTAGAGAAAAAGATTTCTAGGTTTATGTCCTTTGGAAATTATGCCAATGGATTCAGGGGAGATGAATCTTTAAATCTCTCCTGAGCAGTTCCCTATCTCTAAATTCCAAGGAATGCTTGTCATTTAATACTAGACTGTGCTGCAATATGAAAATATTCATGAAGCATTATTTCCCAACAATAATTTTTTCAAAATTAATTAGTAAATAGTCATCCTTTCCCCAGTGTTCTGCAGAGCAAATTGGTTGTGTAGCATATTTGCATATGAGCATGGATCTGTTCTGGATTCCCTAGTCTATTCAATAGTTTTATTTCTATTTTCACATTAATAATCTAATGTCACATTGTTCACATTAATCGTGTAACATTTTATAAAATCCTTATGATAAATTACATTACCTGATAGGGCAAGTTCCCTGCTTCTTCTTTTTTTTTCAGGATTCTTCTAATTATTTTTGACCACTTATAATTACAAAGAAAGTTTATAATCATTTGGTCAAGTCCCATGAATATTTTTTTGAGTTTTATTGAGATTGAATTTAATCTATGAGTCAGTATTATAACAATCAATACTTTATAATATTTAATAACCTTATTTATAAACATCACATGCTTTTTCATCTGTTTCCTTTAAATTTAAAATATTCAGGGTTGCCTGGGTGGCTCAGTCAGTTAAATGTCTGACTTCAGCTCAGGTCTTGATCTCACTGTTCATGGGTTCGAGCCCCACATTGGGCTCTGTGCTGACAGCTCAGAGCCTGTAGCCTGCTTTGGATTCTGTGTCTCCCTCTCTCTGCCCCTCCCTGGCTCATGCTCTGTCTCCCTGTCTCTCAAAAATAAATAAACATTAAAAAATACTTTAAAAATAAATAAAGTATTCAAAATATAAATAATTGTTAGGTTAGATCAACATCTCAATTCTCTATCATCAATAAAGGGTATAAAAAATTGAGGCTTATTCATTCAGTGGAACCTATATGACAGTGAAAAATAATGTTACAATTGCCCACATGAACGAAGATTAATCTCAACAAATAATACTGAACAAGAAAGACAAATTTCTGAGAATAATACAATTTTAGTATGAGTATGTCCCATGCCATATTGGGGATAAATTGGGTAAATCTGTCAATCCTGTTTTCAGGTTAGTAGTTGACTTAGTATCTCTTTTGCCTAGTCCTAAAGTAAGAGGACTTGACAACACTACACTTCATCCTAGACTCATCTGGCAGTTGAGGGGACCATTTGTTTTCACTTGGTGTCTTTCTCCAGAGGAAAACAACCTTTTCATAGCTTCATGATAGGAAGCAGTTTTGCAATGAGGAACAACATGCTCACTGAAATTAGGCTTCAACCTTCCCACAGAAACCCGGATCTCCCTTGATGTTTCAAAGAGATGACTCCCAGATTCCTAAGAAAGACATCCTTGGGACATAGAAGTGACAAAAGCCAGTTAAAAAAGGACCTCTCTAGTCTTCAAAAGAAAGTATATACATTTCAAAGAGATGGGAAAGTGCTTACAACTGCATGTTTTCTGAGGAAAATGTTCCACGAAAAAAGAGGAGAAGGAAATCACTCCCTCCTTTTCTTTTTTCTTCTCCCTTATTTTCAACAGATAGTATTACACCACTTATTTTTAATTTGTATTTGTCCTTTAAGTTGTCATATAAAATACAAGATGCCCATTTAAGTTTGAATTGCACATAAATATCTTTAGTATAAGTATGTCTCATAGTACACGTGGAACAAATTTCATAAATCTCTCAATCCTCAATCCAGGATAATTGTTGACGTAGTATAGAGGGCAAAATTTTTGTCAACACAATAGCCCAAGTTAACTGTACCAGGCAGAACATTCCACAGCCACATCCAGAAAATAATAGTTTTCAGACAGAAAGAACAGACTCTGTTTTCCCATTCAAGCCTCATTTGTGAAAGCTGTGATACATAAGGATTCCTAAGAGGAAAAGGTAGGTAAAGGCAGCTAGGATTCAGATGAGATTCCAAGATGTTCCACACAAAGAACCTTATGCAAATAGTAAATAAATTTTTATTTTTTTTAATTTTTTTTTCAACGTTTATTTATTTTTGGGACAGAGAGAGACAGAGCATGAACGGGGGAGGAGCAGAGAGAGAGGGAGACACAGAATCGGAAACAGGCTCCAGGCTCTGAGCCATCAGCCCAGAGCCCGACGCGGGGCTCGAACTCACGGACCGCGAGATCGTGACCTGGCTGAAGTCAGACGCTTAACCGACTGCGCCACCCAGGCGCCCCAGTAAATAAATTTTTAGAAGGAGATCTTAATAAGTTAAGAGTGGGACTTCATCCCAACCAAAAGGGTCAGGGGGAGGGCACTTAAATTAATCAATTAGTGCAAAATAATTTTAAATGTACATGCCTATTGTATATTGCAGCTATTCAAATCCAACTAGAATACTTAAGATGAAGATCATTATCTCTGTGAGGATGAAAAGACTAATAAATTACTAACAGCCCATCCCAGGCTGAACATAGTTTATACTTGTTCTTTGATATGCAGTTAGAGATGCTATTTGCAGACCCTAATCACTTAAACTTACAATTATTCTTAAGACTGCTCAAAAACACTTATTCCATTTGTAATTATAATGCTTTACCTCAAAGATCTTAGAAATTGCTATTATTTGTCTAAAGTTAAAATTCCCTGTTACTTGCATCCATCTTATGAGTTTTCAATATAAAGGCTTGTGAATAGCTCTCTTGTATATAACCTTCTCTGCAATCTTGCTTCTTAGATTCATATTACTCAGTTGTTGAGAAAATTGAATGGTGACACTTTTGAAACTTGCATGCACCTTTATTAAAAAAAAAAAAACTGGGGCGCCTGGGTGGCGCAGTCGGTTAAGCGTCTGACTTCAGCCAGGTCACGATCTCGCGGTCCGTGAGTTCCAGCCCCGCGTCGGGCTCTGGGCTGATGGCTCAGAGCCTGGAGCCTGTTTCCGATTCTGTTTCTCCCTCTCTCTCTGCTCCTCCCCCGTTCATGCTCTGTCTCTCTCTGTCCCAAAAATAAATAAACATTGAAAAAAAAATTAAAAAAAAACAAACTGTTGTCATCATATAACATTTTTTGATTAACAAATAAAAACTCTGGGCTCTCTTTTTCACTTCAATAGACCATAAAAAGTAAATTATGGGTCCATCACTACATCTCCCAAGGGAAAAGCTCTAGAAATCTCAGTAGGATAGTACTGGAATTAAACTGCCATGAAAAGAAAAAAAATAGTATATAAATCATCAAATCATATTTCTCAGTTAAACTCATACACATGCAGTTCATATATCTAAATCTGGCCAGGAATGCTACAGTTGGTTGGAATATTTCCATGCCTCAACAACCTACATATTAAATTGATTGATCACTTAAACCATCTCCTGCTTCCTTTGATCTCCCATCATTTGCTATAGTGTTTGATGACTGACATCACCAGCAGGGGTACATCATCTAGACAGAATGCTAGCCTAGAGAAACAGGGAAAAGAAACAAAAACGTGTCTGTCAAAAACACATGATCAAAAAAATGATATTTTCCAGGCATATTATCACTGTCAGCTAAATGAAGAGGTAAGTGAAATAAATGCGATCTGAAATTAGAGATGAAAAGAGAGATTCTACGACTTAAATTTTAAGACAGAACAAATACTGAGGGTAAAATTATTTATGGATGCCACATTGCTTTACAGTCCAAAGCATAGAAACAATTTTCAGATAATTCATATCTTCACTCTTCTATAATATTTATGCAGTTTGGGAGCTGAGTGGTTTGTTTGTGATTTAATACTCTTCTGCTTTTTTTTTTTCCTCTGAATGTAAAACAACAAACAAAAGCTACCATAAGATCAGAGCATTTTGGATCAGCATATCTGAATATGCCTATCAATCAGTCATGTTTTCTTATCAGTTACACCAATTGTTTTCCACTGTATATGAAGGGAAATAAATTACACCATCTGGATTTCTCTTAACAGAATACATTTAAAGAGTAGTTTAAAATGTAGTTTATAGCTTAATGCTCTCCTTAGCAATGATCTGAGATAGCATCCTACTGCTATTTTTAATTGCAACTCTTGCAGGGAGGGATTAAGCATCAGTATCAAAGTTACAGAGTAAAATAGGTCAGTCTCTTATCCATGGGTTCTTACACCATGATGCTGTTTACCATTCCTACTATTTGTCCTAAAACACTCGCCTCAGCCTTTATTGAAGAGCCCTATTGCCCAAAGATCTCAATTAAAAAAGAAAAATCTAAAGTAAACATTGTACTTCTTAAATCTTTTTATAGGAAAAAATAGTTCTATATTTTCTATTTCTATGTTAATTTATGCAATCCTGTACCTAGAACCATTGTTTCTATTTTGCACCAGAGTGACAGGCACTATGACCTCACAGGTCTTTTGCCCCTCCAATTTCTAAGATTAAACTGAATTATAATGACAAGTTATTTGTGCAGAAACACTTAGACTAATGAAAAAAGCTTGTATTAAACCTTGGATTTTCAGAGTGCAGTTCCTAAGGGAGTTGTTGCCAACGTTTTATCCCCAGCACCTTCTCTCTGACTAACTCTTCTGGCTACTCAGCTTTTCTTGTGTCAAATACATGAGTTTCCTCTGCTTCTCTCTGCCCTTCAGGAGTCCTCATCACTTTCATTGTGGTGAGTTATTTGAAATACCTTACTCAAAAAACTTGCTTTCTCTCTTCTTCCGTTGTTTTCATGCTAAATCCTAACCTGGGTTCAGAACATTTTTCAGTAATCTGATTAAAACCCAGTGATATTAAACACAAGGGAGAGAACAGAATATAAAAGAAGTCAGATAACCTAAAGGAGATTAATTTCAATCTATTTTTAAGCTTATTAATAATGTGGGGACTGCCTTCTCCCACATGAATGTACTTCTGGGATTTGCAGCACTAAGCCAGCGGGAATGTTTCGCTTTGATATGTTTTGTCTTTGGGCACTATGGTCCCACAATTGGAACACCTCAAAACTTCAGTAGCTTTCATATTACTTCCTTCAATTCTCTTCAGTTTTCCTGGATCTCCTAGAATACTTTTTCTTTATTCCTTCTTTAAGTGAAGTGCTATCCTGGGTTTTGGGGGGTGGGAATCCCTGTTAAAAGACAAAATTGGACTGAGTACATTTTAAAGATCTTACTGGTTTTATTCAATGATCCATGACTCAGGCAGCATCCCATCTAGCAGATAGGAAGAAGCTCCAAAGAGCTGTACAAAATGAAAGGCTCTGATAGGCGAGAGATGGGACAAAGAAGTTACTAGCAGAGTAGATTGTTTCAAGCAGAGTCACTCTTCTTTGGGAGATGGCAGGGGTCTATCAGGCACATTACCTCACTAGGGCTGACCAGGAAATTCCACATTGACCAGTTAAGATTTCTGGTAGAGGGTGAAACCACAATTTGGGTAAGTAATAAGTCTCAGGTAATAAGTCTGCTGATGTAGGTTTAGCACAAATGACTCCATTTTGTATTTGTTGTCTCTTCTTTAACATCCCCTATCATATTTAGAATATAATTCTCAATCTAGCTACTAAAAGTTCCTAAATCTATTTAGATTAAATCATTTGCATAGTTTACCCTACACTTATTCTGATTTTTTCCATGAAGGTAAGTAACAAAATTAAGCTGCCTGCAAACAAAAAACATTTTCCCCATTTTTTCTCCTACCTCCTTAGCATCAAACATATCATCATTCTCAATCTTAAAAAAATTATCTTCCTTCTCACATATTAGTTATAAAAACAAAAAGCATTAAAATTATTATAAATATGAAGGATAGGCCAACAAAGAAGTGATTGTTAGCAGAAGAAAGTGAATAAAGGTCTTCCAGAGAAGATGTTAGGTCACACAATTATGCAATTTGTAAGTATGTATGAATAAAGTATATTGCTTTGTATCACATTAAAAAGGATTGAATTATGAAAGATGTCCAATGGTCTCATCAGACATATTTTCCTTTATTTTAATTGTGTTTATTTAGTTTTGTGTTGTTCATATAGGATTGGTCCTGGGACTGGGAACATTACATCATAACAGACTCCACATATCACACCTCGTCAAAAACTACCAATCCAAGATCTTACAGCATAAATTGCAAAGAAGCAGGATCTATGATAGAACTTGAAGAACTCTGTTCATGTTTACTTATTTGAAATTGGTTTCAAATATACTTACTAAAGAAATGGACTAAGGACACTTTTCTCTTTCTAAACAAGTAAAGTTACATGTAGGATTCCCTATATGGCAAAAAGGGTGTATGAAAGATATTTAAAATGCTTCACCAAGTTTGAAAAAAACTTGACTCAAAGATAGTGTTTATCAGATTAGGATTCTTAGTTTACATTTTGTTCTATTATTTGCTTATTTAAAAAATTTTATGTGGGGCACCTCGGTGGCTCAGTAAGTTAAGCATCCAACTCTTGATTTCAGCTCAGATCATGATCTGATGGTCATGAGATTGAGCCCCATATCAGGCTCCATACTGGGTTTAGAGCCTGCTTAAGATTCTCACTCCCCTACTCATGTGCTCTCTTTCTCTCTCTAAAAAATAAATAAATAAATGAGCAAAAAATTAAAAATTGTTTGTATTTTATAAGATGGTAATCCATTATAGAAATAGTGCCACAACAGAGTACCAAATATAAGCATGAATGTCAATGAGATAAGCAAGGACATTTTTTTTTAAGTTGATCAAATGCTATTAACAACTTTTCTATAGAGCTTCACTCTAGATGTTCTACACATTATCATTTGATAATTAACATATTAGTTCTTTGATTTCTGAGAATATGTCTGTTAGACAGCCTTTCTTCTACTTTGATGGGCAATTATTTTCTGCCAATTCAGTTTGAAAAAAAAATTCTTACACATGTCATTTACAACAATTTTTGAGGGAAGAACCTATAAAAATTGAGAAAAAATGGGGTGCCTGGATAACTTAGTCAGTTAAGTGTTCAACTCTTGATTTTGGCTCAGGTCATAATCTCATGGTTCATGAGATCAAGCCCTGCATTGGCTCTGTGCTGACAGCATGGAGCCTGCTTAGGATTCTCTCTCCCTCTGTCTCTTTGCCCTCCCCCCTCCCAATAAATAAATAAACTTTTTTAAAAAATAAGAAAAATAGTATTAGAAAAACACTACCCCTTGGGCCTATTAGAAATGCTTCTCAACTTTGCTACTATAATGAAAACTCCAACTCACACTCAATAAAAGTTAGCCTGAAAGTTGTCCTTCACTGTAACAGATGGCACTCAATTTGACCATTTCTAACCAAGATATCAATTTGCTTCCCAGAATGCTGACAACATAGAAAGTATACAAGGCCAAGCATCTATGAATTGAACATACAGTGTGAAGTGGAATGAAGGTGCTCAAGGTACTCATTTGGAACTATTATCACCTGACCCAGCAAAAGCACTCTGTATGATTTTTCTGTTTCCTTATCACTATGCAATTGATAGGAGTATATGTAAGCACAGTAGGCCATACTTATAGGCTTGAAAGCAAAGGGTCAGACATGCTTAAGGTTTATGGAGATGCTGTAGGCAACTATGCAATTATCTAATAATTAGCCAAAGTCTGGGTTTGGTATTCACTGTTACCAAGGTGACCAACCTCTCAAAGACAAAGAAACAAAGAATTATTTGGCTTTACTAATTGGAAAAATACTCTGTGCACACAGGTCAACTTTCATTTCTATTTCCCATACACAGTATTATACAGCTTAATTTTACCCATGATAAAACTAGGCAAAAAGCCTTGACCTGGCCCTCACATTCACCTTGTTCACATTTCAAGATTAGACCACCAATGGATTACTCTTTTACATCTTTGCTTTTATTTTGACTTAGCCCTATCTCCTTTCAACCTAAAATATTGCCTTTACTAAATATAGACACGTATATAACAGAATATATTACAAATAACTTGAGCTGCTATGAATGGTCAGTTTAGATATATCTATCTCCATCCATATCTATCTATCCATCTACCTACCTATCTGTCTCTCTAGATTTATTGAAGATGAGTTTATTTCCTTCGAGTATCTTTATAGCCAATCTGGAAACATCTCTAAACTAAGATATTTTATTTACATCTATATTTTATCTAGTAAGCCCAGAAAATATCATTGTATTAATTTGCTGAACTAGGAGAAGCTCGGGTGACATTACAAAAGCAAGGGATAATAGAAACAGACAGTGTTGATGCTTAATTCAAACACTTGTTTATTTTCTTCTTCTTTTTAATATGCTTATTGATTTAAAACTAAAAAACTTAAGTAACAAAGTCATATATCAATGGAAAACACAAATTATTAAATAAAGGATGCCAAAAAGACATGAAAATCAATTTATTGCACACCAGTCTATTTTTTCAAAGATCCATAATTTGAAGGCAAATGTAGTATAACTGTAACTAATCATCCCACACATCGGTTTTGTTTTCCATTAGTTCAGTAATATGCTGAAAAAGATAAATACAAAAATCACACCGAAAGTAAATTAACTTTCATAAGAATAGTGCTTTAAGATTCTAGTCTTCCTTCTGTAGATAGGGTATAATTTTACCCTAAGTGATTAGATTTTATTTGGATCATGACACTCTATTATATGAATTTACTCTTCTAATCTGTCAGAATCATTGCTCTGAAGTTGAAAATATTCATATTGATACAATTGCCTTAGGCCTTTGTGAAATAACACTTATTTTTTCTGAATAGACAGTAATTTATTAAACTGGGTAAATATTATATTATCAAATACAGAAAATGGCATATATGATTAAAAATATAATATCCTAAGAGTACCCAATTAGTTCAGAGGCATCATATTATTTTTATGAATATAATTATGATAAACATGTCACTTTAGCATCTGAGAATTACTTATATTATTATTTCCTTCCTATCATTATAAATCAATATTAACTAACAAACTATAGTATGACAGATTCATATACTGGTTATTTTTAAGGATAAAAGTTACTCTGATCACTTAAGAAACAGATTTCTTATTTACTTTTTAAGATTATTTTTCTTGCTATTGTTAAATCAAATTACTTACTAGTCTACAGTATGATTAAGAACATTAGTTAACTGTATTTAAAATTAAAGATTTTCTGATTATTCATTATACAATCAGGTTATTTATTTATACCTTTAAAGTTATAGTTATATAAACCTGGGAATGTTCACATCATCCTTTTAGTCATGACAAATACAATAATATAATGCATTTATTGAACATAGAATCTCTAAGTAGTACTGATATGTTGCAAAGTTCAATATGAAGTTAAAAATTTACTCATGGAAACTCTCTACTCATTCCTTCATTGCATAACCAAGGATCATACATAATGCAATAGCGCAATTGCTAAGAGTGGGATTAATCAAATTAAAGTTTAAGAATATTGACTGTCAATTTGTTTTAACAGTTTTATTATAGTAACGGTCTTCAATTTGGTAACTCTACTTTAAAATGAAAACAAACTGATGCTTTGCTATATGTTTAAATTAAGCTTGCTACTTTGGCCTTGACACATCCAAAATAAGAACATTATTCAACACTAGCACAACGTGTCCGTATATCAGCTAGAACTATTGGAGCCTGGTGTCCTCTGTAGACATTGAACACAATTACTTGATGAGTGGAAAGGTGGTTGTTTTTCACTGACTTGAAAGGGCATATGCAATAATTAAAATTTTGTTTGAAAAACTGACTTCACCCTTTTGAACCTGGCTTGAGAAAATGATGACTGAAGCAGTCTTCAGTGGAATTGCATTTGGACACCCTTAGCTAGATCTTAGTAAAAGTTCCTCTGCTCCTTCATTTGACAAGTGAACTACAGATATTTTCTATTGCACATAGATCTTTTTATTCACATTTGCAGACGATGGTGAATGCAAAGCAGAAGTAATAAATGTCACTTGCTAAATTTCAAATCTTTTTAAAATATTTACTCATTTCTCCTATTTTTATAGATATATAAAAGACAAGGCAGGCTGCTTCACACTGCTCTACCACCACCATTACCATTTGTATATATTTTGTGAATCAAATGCAGCATTTTGTTTGTAGGTTTTAAAGCCTGACAGTAAGAATGTACAATTTAAAATTATTTAATTGGGAAGGCTCTTGCTAAGCAATTTCTAAATAGTCTATGCAAAGCTCTCTCCATTTGTGGGGATTTTAATGGTAAACAAAAGTAACTGTCAGTCCATTGTGGTCATCATCACTGATAGTTTAGAATAAGCACCACAGGGAACATTTCATATTGTGGAAAAAATCAGAATGCATGACCATACAATTACAAAGTCAAAAAGGTGTCTACATCTTCAGGTAACTACAAAAAATGGAATATTTCTAAACCTGACATATACAGCAAGAATTCCCTGAATGCCTAATTACCTGATAATATTGAGACTTTCTAAGACTGTAAAGGTGCTATTGAGTGCCTGCCCCTTAATAGCAGGGAGTTGCTCCTTTTTGTCAGATTAATGTGAATCAGAAAAACTACTTTGACTGTCTTCTCTGCACTAGGAGCATCTCTCCTGCCATAGTACCTCATTCCCTGAAAATGTACACCCATGCAAAGTCCTTCTCTACCCCCTTCTTGGTCAGGAGCACTACTCAGCTGTTGAGCGGATCACTGTCTGCAGTGGTGCTAAAACCACCAGAGACACTGACAGATAAGAGCCTCAGCAGCTTGGCAACCCCATGTCCCCTGATCTCATTTACTCCTAGCTACAGCTTCCAAACCAGTGCCATTTCAAGGGACATTGATATAGCAGCCAAGTTCACAGGGGCTGGGTCTGCCTTGGTAATAGTGGCTGGTTCTGTGACTGTGACTGTGACTGTGACCGTGTTTGGAATCCTCATCATTGGTTATGCCAGGAATCTTTCTCTGAAGCAACAGCTCTTCTCCTATGCCATTCTGGGCTTTACTCTTTCGGAGGTCATGGGGCTCTTTTGCCTGATGGTGGCCTTTCTCATCCTCTTTGCCATGTGAAGGAGCTTTCTCCACCTCCCATAGGTCTTTTTCCCATGTCTTGTCTGCCCTGTATGTTCCTTTTTCTATACCTCCCAGGAACCCTGGGGAAAGTGGCTGGGTCAGTTTGACAGAGGGAAGACAAATACTATATTAATAAGAAAAAGAAAGAAAGAAAAACTTCTGTGGCTTTCTGATGCATTGAAGTTATTGACTCTAAAAGCTGAAATCAGAGAGGAGAAAAAAACTTAGTAAGAAGTTGTATTATTTCATATCAAAGTCATCTCGGTGCCTTTTCACCACTAGGAAGATCTCAGGAGTGTCCATGCAATATAGGTATTTTAAAAATGAAATTTAGGAACTATGTGCTCATCAGGAAATGAACACAGAGGCAGCAAAAAATTATAGACACCATTTTTTAGCGTGGCTGCTCACTGACAAATGGGAGTACTGGTCATGCAATATGCAAAGCCTAAGAGCAATGAATACAGAGAATATGCCCGATAATTTAGATTCTATCTTGATTTTACTTTTTTCTATACTGAATTTTTCTCTGTCCCCTTTCATCTCAACTATCTGATAAGCTTCCTAATATCCTTTATATTTAAACTGAAGTATTTGCTCATTATTGGAGCACCTGAATGGCTCAGTCGGTTAAGTGTCCAACTCTTGATTTTGGCTCAAGTCATGATCTCATGTTTGTGAGATTGAGTCCCATGTCGGGCTCTGTGCTGACAGTGTGGAGTTTGCTTGGGATACTCTCTAGCTCTCTGTCTCTCTGTCTCTCTCTCTCTCTCTCTCTCTCTCTCTCTCTACTCCTACACTGCTTGAATTATTTCTCTCTCTCAAAATAAATAAATAAACTTAAGAAAATTAAAATAAATGTCTTCAATTACTATTTGCAAGTCCCCAGTTCTTACCAAATAATATTTCACATAAGTCACTGGATGAAGCTTGGAATTCTACTTCTGTTGTAAGACTATATTTTGTTTTTATTTAGTGTCATCACAGAAACTAACTTATTCTCTGATTAGACCTTGATCTTATAATTTAACAATGAAACCTCATATTACTTTTCAGTAAACTCTCCAGTACAATCAGAAGTAATCAACAAATCCCTTATTCCTATAGGCCTCGCCCACCATAACAGTTAAGTGCAGCCATATTTCACTAATCACTTCATCTCAGGCAACAGGGGATAGCTTAAGTAAGCATTTGTCTTTGCACACTGTGGATTATCTGTGTCTCAGTTTTCCAAATATTATGAGGTCAACATTTGCAATCAAGTTGTATAATCATTTTCAAATTTATAAGATTAATGCTTTATGTCCTGGGGCCACTCCTTATAATGCATGTGATAGTTGATGACCTGTTATTATAACTATTCTTGATATTTCACATAGAAAGAAATGAGTTAAAATGGTGTTGTCTGCAAGGATGGGCTATAGAAGCAAAATAATATTAGCAATTACTCCTTTTTCTTAGAGAACTGATTCCCAAAAGGAAGCCAGAATAATCATCCTTATATCATCAGCTAAGAGGGTGTGATCTGAACATTTTCAGTCTTTTAAAAATTATTTTCTTCGTACAAATTATATGTACTTGAGGATGTTTTGCAAACCGTATAGCAGAACAGAAATGCTATGTTGCATGATTATATGTAGCACAATACTAGAAGCTTCTGAAATTCTTTGGAAAATTACAGTTAACTCCTGTTTTGAAATATAATGTGGATGCAGTCATTGTAGAGGAAAGATATTAGTTCTCAATATCTTCTTTCATTAGAAAGGGAAGATTGAATAAAATCACTATGCAAAACTAATTGTTTTTAAAGTTAAATAATAGAAAAAAAAACTAAATATCACATATTTTCCTGTCATGCAAGACAATTTAGTCTCTAAATGTCATTGCTGATGATAAAAGCATTTTTAAGGTCAACAGACAGCTCCGCTTACGTAAAAACATCAGTATTTTGGGGAAAAAGAAAAGGAATCTGCAGAATTCCCAAAACTAAAACTATTGGTGTCCAAACTTCTATGAAATGTTTAATGTCAAGAAGCACTCTTACTCTGAAAGTATGATCCCTAGGTAAGGACTGGAGCACACAAAACAAAATCAGAAAGGGGAATTTTTGGTTACTATTTTTGTCTCTGATCAATGGAATTTTAAGCTTAAGGAAGATAAAGAAATATACTCAGATAAAATTAAACGTATGAGTGGGGAACAGGAATTGAAAACAAATGAAGATTGTGATGTGACTAATATTTTTTTTGATGAAAATAATAGGAAAAAGGTAAAACCTTTCATATTCCAGATATCAATGTTTCTTTGTATGGGAATTTTAACAAAAGAAGTATTAAAACAACTTCATAGAAAATAAAAAAATAGTTAACATTTATTGAAGTCATCTGACATACTACTCACTTCACATACCTATAACTACATGAATAGTATCTACATATGTACACATATATACACACACATATGCAGATACACACATTTGGTGGCTTAGAGTTCAGTATCTTAAAGTTCACAGCTATGTGAGAATTGATACCAAAATTCATGGGCCCATCCACCAGGTAAATCTTGACAATGATTCTAGTATATGGAATTCATAACAGAAATATGATAAAAGAAAATGAACTTTCTCCCCCAAATAACCCATCCATTATTTGGAGTACGGGTGTAATAGTAAAAAATGATAGATAACATAGATAGATATTTAGATAAATAGATAATAGAGAGAGAAATCCACAGGCATAAAACATTCTAAAAGTTATTCCAAAGGAAAGAAGGAAAAGACTAGGTAAGAGCTGTGGAGTATTATCATGTGGCCACAAGACAGCATGCTTTTTTTTTTTTTTTTTTTTTAATTTTTTTTTTCAACGTTTATTTATTTTTG
>NW_024412405.1:40589594-40593507 GCF_014898765.1 Herpailurus yagouaroundi
GAAGCAGGCTCCAGGCTCTGAGCCATCAGCCCAGAGCCTGACGCGGGGCTCGAACTCACGGACCGAGAGATCGTGACCTGGCTGAAGTCGGACGCTTAACCGACTGCGCCACCCAGGCGCCCCAACAGCATGCTTTAGGTAGGCAAAGTGTGTGTTTTTCTACCACAGTTAAAAACATATATGTAAATTGTTTTTGAAAAAAGGAAATTTTAGAATATCTGCATGTCCACGTAGCAGTTCAACAAGCTAAACACAAGATTTGCAACACTGCTAAATTAAATAAACAGTATGTTTTAATGCAAAAATTATAAGAGGAGACAATCATACATTGGACTTAATTCTGACCAAAAATACAGAGCAGACTAGTGATAGAAAAGTGAAATAAATACAAGTAATAGTCATATCATCACAGATACTAAAATAGTAAAATTAAGAAATCTTCAACAAACAAAATATTCCCTTATTTAATTGAGCAAAAGAGCTTTCTAAAGATTCAGATAAAATATTTGAGTTTATCTAAGAAGTTTTTTTTTATTTCAAAAGAAAAAAAACTGACAATAAGTTAAAAACGTCCACAGATATAAAATTTGACATGGATGGTATCCTTCAAGTAACATATCCATGTTACTATAAAGACACTACATCTTAAGAGCAAATCTTCAAAAACTATATGTAGATCATATGATCAATAATAAAACAAAAAAAAATCAAACATATAGGTTCACCTAGAAAGAATCTTCTGAGGTCTTAATAAACTGTTACATAAAGGAATATTATCTAATTTAGAAGTGCATATTTTTAGAAAGGAATGATAAAGAATCGTAACTTCTGGGTGGATGATAAGGATAGCAATAAGTCTTCCAAAATCTTTACATTGAAAAAAGACTTCCAGATTGTTACGTGTGCAAAGCCAAACTTATACCATTTGGAGAATAAAGTTAATAAACATTAGTGATGGTTATCTAATTTTGAATTAATTGGGGGGATTTTTTAACAGTATTATATGAGAAATATAATGCTTTTTGCATTTTCATATGCTGATGGATTTGGTTTGGGGTAGACTCCAAACAACTCTTTTGAAGCAGAGGAAAAAAAAATTAAAAAGCACAATCCTCTTTTTATCACCATAGTGCAGCAGAAAATTCAACACTTAATAAGTTGCTACTAAAGCCTTAAAACACTCAAGTGTTTACCAGTTACCATTAACCCAGGTGAATAACCTCTGATAACAATCTTCAAATATGTAACTCAAGAGTCTTCCTTTTGCTCTTATAGCAAAGGTGACTATAAAAACAGGTCCACATGGCAGATCTTGTCCATAGTTATTCAGAGACATTAGTCTCTGCCACTTTCTAAATATGATATTCAAGTTTTCCATAGTCTTCTCCGTCCCATAAAACTGATTTTATGGGTCAGAGGAAAACTCACATTAGTGAGTGGGAACTAAAAGCATATCTTTGGATACTGTGAGAAGATAATGAGGCCTGGAACTTCAATCTTGACAAGGAAAAAGGATGACACTGACTAGAGGTGGATGCACTCTGGGTGAAGTCTGGGACTAGGATCATGTTTCCTCACAAGTGAAAGGAAGCAAAAGAAGATCCAACTGTCTCTTCAGGTTTGGGTCCATAATTCACTATTTGCCTTAGAAAAGGGAGAAAACAGAACTAATTTCATATCCAGAAGCCTAGTGAATCTGTACTGTTGAAGATTATTATGCAGTCTCCTTGAAGGTATCTACAAAGCAATATTGCCTCTGAGGTGTGGTCCCTGGGAAGCAGCTGGGGTGTGAGACAACTGTAAAATTATTTGTGGAGAAAAATGAACATAAAGAAAGGAAAACTTATGTGAAATGTGGACCTGCAGAACAAAATTACATCATACAAAAAGAAACCCAAAGCCATGCAGAAAAACCCACAAAAAATAAGTAAATTTCACAATGTTGAATTAAAAATACCAGAATGCTCTGAAGATATTAAAATAAATGTACTTTTAAAGCTCAGAGTGACTATGAAGAAAATAGTGTCCATAAAACAAGATCAGAAAATAAGAAAAAGAAGAAAATTGTTAGAACGGAAAACAATTGAAATGAAAATAAGAGGAAAGGATAAATAGTAGTTTGAGAACAGGGAAAGAGAGAATTAATGAATCAAAAGTTATAATTGAGATAATCATCCAAGGCATTACAAAATGAAAAACATAAAAGATAGATGGAGTAATTATGAGTTATATATCATGGAATTTCCAGTAACAGAGAATAGAACAGTTGGGAGAACATCCGAATTCAAATAAACAATGTCTCAAATTTTCTGTAATTAACAACAAAAAATGCATTAGAATGAAAATATATGCCACTGCTGTATGAGACAAACAAACATAAGGATAAAAAGCATGCTTAGGAAAAATAAATTAGAAAATAAAATCTCAAGGAAAATGGGAAAATACTCAAATACTACCTGAATTAGAAATCTGTTATCTGAAGTAGGACATCCTATCAGAACAATACATAGAATAGTTAGCATAGTGGAAGAAAATAAATCACAGTATTTGCCTCTATATCTAGCTAAATTAATATCGAGAAAGGAAACAAAACATTTTCACCAATAGAGTTTATAACTCCAGACATTTGTTGAAAATTTACTAAATGAGGTAGTTGGGCAAGAAAAGATGCAAACACACTAAAAAGTGAGGAGCAAAAAATAATAGTGGGCAAAACATAAATAAAACATTTCAATAAATTAGATTAAGTATACAAAAAGTATAAAGCATAAGTATAAGGCTTATAAAATAAATAAATTATTTTTGTTTGTTTTGAAACAAAGTAGAAATACAATTTTGTAGGACAAAACTTAAAGGACGGAATGGGAATATTTGACAAATTTTATAACATGCCAGCCTCTTTAACATGAATGAAGTAGAAAAACATTAAAAAATAAAGTATGTTTAAGAGGTAGGAAAAGTTAGTAAAAGTATATTATGGAGTGTATAGTTTTCCAGCTTTGTAAAAATGAAAGGAGAAAAGCATTAATTTTTAATCCAATAGGACACAGAAAAAAGGAAAAATAAAAAATCCTTGGTAGTGTTTAGATTTCTTCAGACAAAAACTGTATATATATTTTATCACATACTTCAGAATGTCACAATAGCAATAATGGAAAAGTTACTCGAGAAATTTCCAGTAGTAAAACAATTAAAATGAAAAACATATTTGTAAACTAAAATGAATGTATAAAACCATAATTTATCAGATTAAAACAGTACGCTGGCTTTAAGTTTCAAATACTATTTGAAGAATAGTCTATTTGAAATTAACTGTGGCACATGTGGAAAAAATCCTGTGAGTTATTATTGACCACAAGTCAATAATCATTTATAAAATTTTTAAAAGAAATAACAACATAATAACCAATGCACAATGTAAATTAAGTAACAAAAGATTCATAACATTTATTCAGTTCTTAAAATGCTTCAGGAACTAGATCAAGCACTTCATATATTATACATTAGCTCATTTGATTCTCACATAACCCTATGACACATGTGTTACTAATAATTATCATTTGTATTGTGCAAAGAAAAAACCAAAATACAGATTGTTAAGTAACCTAACCAAGGCACACAAATATTAGGTGAAGAAACCAAGAATCAAACCTAGGTAGATTGGTTCCAAAGTCTGCAATCTAAACCGCCATGCTCTCTGGCCTTTCATACTGTTATTCTCACTAATTGCCAAGCACCAGTATCTTCACTTTTAACCACTATACTATCCTCCATTGCATAATGTGATTCTGCTTTGTTAAAAATACAATGTGCTGATTAAAGGGATTGTGGTGGATTAAAATATCTCTCCCTCTTTCTTCCTTTCCTTCTTTCTTTCTTTCTTTCTTTCTTTCTTTCTTTCTTTCTTTCTTTC
>NW_024412405.1:40593517-40658848 GCF_014898765.1 Herpailurus yagouaroundi
TTCTTTCTTTCTTTCTTTCTTTCTTTCTTTCTTTCTTTCTTTCTTTCTTTTCTTTTCTTTTCTTTCTTTTCCTCCCACAAGATGTGAGACCAGCCATCTTTCCTTTTGAATCTTGGATGATCCAGCAGCTTTCTTTTACTGGTATAATGCATCCTCTGAGGACCCTGGAACCTTCATTTTGTAAGTAAATACAGTTTAGCTTCCTTGAAGATAAGAAATCATGTAAACAGAGACATCACACAGAAGAATATCCAGACACCCAGCAAAAGCTCCAGACATATAATTGAGATCATCTGTGTGGGATCATCCAGTCCCAGACAACTGTCACTGCATGAGTTAACATGGGCAAGATGAGCAAAAGAACCGAGCCCAGCTTGACCCCAGCTCACCAAACCGTCTACTGATAGAAAAGTGAGCAAAGAAATGGTGTTTGTTTAGAGCTACTAAGTTTTGCAGTGGGCTTGCAATACAGGAAATTTATCCTAAAATTTTATGAAGTCTTCTGTGATTTTGCTAATCAGATACATCTTATATATCGAATCTATTTCAGAACTCCACAACTGCAAAATATCTTTGACAAGATATGTCTATAGGCTGATAATCATAATGATGATGTATTCAGATACATATGCAGGTAAAAAAAAAAATAGCTGCTTTAAACTATTTTCCTAGACTCAGAAACTCCTGGAAATATGACCCAGGACTACTGCCTCCAGAAATGAATGTGGAGTGATATGTTATCTGTGTTTTACCAAGCTGGGCAGTTGCATCTAGCTACCAATTTTTTTTAATATTTTTAAATGTTTATTTATTTTGAGAGAGAGAGGGAGAGAGAGCACAAACAAGAGAGGGGAGGAGAGAGGGAATTCTAAGCAGCCCTGCACTGTCAGGGCAGAGCCCATCGTGGGGCTCGAACTCATAAACAATGAGATCATTACCTGAGCCAAAATCAAGAGTCAGATGCTTGGGCTGCTTGGGTGGCCCAGTCGGCTAAGCATCCGACTTCATCTCAGGTCATGATCTCATCGCTCGTGAGTTCAAGCCCCATGTTGGGCCCTGTGCTGACAGCTCAGAGCCTGGAGCCTGCTTCAGATTCTGTGTCTCCCTTTCTTTCTGCCCCTTTCCTGCTCAAGCTCTGTCTCTCTCTCTCAAATATAAGTAAATGTTAAAAAAAATTGTTTTTAAATAAAAAGACTCAGCTAGGCACCCCTAGCTGTCAGAATTCTTTATTGTGATCTGCTGACTGGTGAACTGCAGCTGTGATGGGAGGCATATGCCTTTATGCATACTCCTTGAAGGGCTCTGTGACATGCAGAGTATAATAAATAGGAAAGAAATGGCAGGGATAGATTTAATTAATTGAAATGAAAAGAACTCTCTTTGACCCTGTCTTTTATAGAAAAGTGCACCTATACAGTGAAGACACCTGCAAGTTCTGCTTGAGATGGAGCCTCACCTCCCAAAGCAACTGCAGGTCTGAGTGCTGTATTGCCTATTGCATGTCATTCAAATGGAAGCAAAAATTTCTTGTGAATTTTCATGGATTCTAAACTTAGTATCAACTGAAATTGAATCAATGGCTGTGTCACAAGCAGATTAGAGGAAAACATGGAATTGACACAAAGACCCCTCTTCAATATAGCAAAATATTTATGAGGTAAGAGGCAACATGGGAAGAAAGGAATGATAAAACTTTGATCCCTGGGCGGTGACCTGTCCATCTGTGATCTGGGATGGTAAAAATTTTGCCAAGGAAATTATATGACATACTTGACTACAATTGAATAGGAAAAAAAGAGGCAAACAGTGAAAATGGCCACCCCTGCCCAAAGATACAGTGACTATATTGGCAAAAATTAAACTATTAACTAGAGAATAACAATAAAAATTTTAAGATCAGTATTTGGGGAAAAAAAGTAATGATTCATGTTGATGTTCCAGTAATCTTTTGAAGATTGGAAGATAATTGAATTTAATCTAATAATTTGATGCTTGGACATTACAGAATGAAGACATCTACTTGGAGTGAGTATCTCCTAAAATTAGTTGTGGTTTTGTCATTCATCCCATTAATGACCAATATGTGACAGATATATCTTCTTCAAAATGGTAAAAGGCAATCAAGCAAGTACTCACAAAAAAGAATTGTCCTTGTCTCCTCTTCCATGTTAAAATGGAACATTTCTATTGAACAATAAAATGCTTATAGTGGCAACTTTATTGGATCAGTTATACAGTAATCAAAATAGAGTTGTCCCTGATGACATGCTCCTTCCCCAAACAATGTTGGTGTAATAATTCAGAGAAACTCCAATTTTTCTATTTAGGGGACAAAAGAGCATTACAATATAGTAAAGGATTAATTTCTCAATATTTTCTGTAAAGTTTGAGAATGTGTAAAAGGTTAGAGCAATTTTTAAAAGGGCAAAAAAAGAGAATGGGAAATGAAGCCTAAGGATAATGGTTGAAAAAAGAAGGCATATTAAGTCAAGTAGAGTTGTGCTGCCATGTTTTTTAAAAGGAGAGAATTAAAATGGAAAAAAATAGATACCCACAAAGCATCTACCTTAAAAGTCATCTCTCTTAAAGGATCGTGTTATATTCAATCTATCCTTACCTGGATGACTTTAAAATAGGAAAAAAGAAAAAAAGAACTAAATAAGAGGGCTGAAACATGGTGCAAAATTAATCTCATCTGTGAAGTCTGACTTACTCCAGGAACTTGTTACTGCTTTCCCCAGCATAATCTTAAGGCTATGTTAAATTTTTAGGTTGAATACCAGGGCACGTGGAGCATTTCCTCTTTGGCTTGTTGGATAAAGGTAACTAATTTACCAGCATCCCTACCTATGGCAGTGAGGAGACCCTACAGGGACTTTGGTAGGATTGGATGGTTATGAAAATGCTTTCTTGAAAAGTACTCAATGAATGAAGTTATTCATGAGTGAAATACAATTGCAGATCAAAATCCTGGAAGCTGAAAGGTATTTACCTAAATTCATGTTTCGCAATAAATGTGATCTAAGTGGCAAACATTGCTGTTATCTCCTTTAGGTCAAATTTCAGGCAAGCCTATCCTCATTCAGAATAAATTGGACATGTAAAATGAACCATCCTAGGCTTATTTGTCAATAAATATTAGGCAATATAGAATTCCCAAGGGCAGGGGCACCTGGGTGGTTCAGTCAGTTGAGTATCTGACTTCAGCTCAGGTGATGATCTCACGGTTTGTGAGTTTGAGCCTTTTGTCAGGCTCTGTGCTAACAGCTCAGAGCCTGGAGCCTGCTTCAGATTCTGTGTCTCCCTCTCTCTCTCCCCCTTCCCTGCTTGTACTTTGTCTCTCCTCTCAAAAATAAATAAACATTAAAAAATTAAAAAAAAATTCCCAAGGGCAACAAAAAATTTCAACTTTGACATAAGAAATGGTAGAAGTGAGGGTAATAATATCAATGTACCCTATAGCAATTTGAGTTTGATGAATGAGAAAGGAAGAAGGATTGTGAAGACTGATGTAGACTAACAAAGAATGAATAATGTAATGCAGTTGATAGGAGTATCTGATATAAACTATCCAAAAGATACAACAAGCTAATGGAGACTGATATACTGTGATTGATTGTGTTGATGCTTTATTTTCATACTTTCAACAGAAGAAAATAAAACTCACATTTGCCTTTACATAGGTAGAAATTGAACACATTTTTACCACATTGTCAAAGGTATTGTCATGTACTATTATACTTCTATCATGTACTATTATACTTCTGTGAAGACAGATTAGAGCATGATATTGGTGAAGAAAAGACTGAATTATTGGGTTGTTGGCATTATAATAGTAACAGAATGAGGAAAAGAAGCAAAAAAAAAACCCTTGATAACAAAAGTTACACATAAGTTTTATAGAGAATGGTTAATAGTTTTCAAAATTTCAGAAACAGGCTAAGACAATAAAATTTTGAAATGCATTTGGTGCCTCAAGAGAGCTTTACAAAAATAGGAACAAATTACTGTTTCTGAAGAATTTGACTACTAATAAGACAGTCCAGCATTTAATGAATATATTTAATTCTTAATTATACACCCTCCTAATTTTGGGAATTTTATTGCCTATTTAAAATAAGCAAAGTGAAAGAAGAGCTAAGTGGACTAGGAAAAAGACAATTCAAGTGGACATCTGAACAGAGTTTCATATTGTGGGATACAGAAAGTGCTGTAGCACAGCACTTGTGCTAGGCCACTGGGACCATAAGAACCAAATGAATATATGACGTTAGATATTTTACCAACTTGCCATCATGCTCAATGAACTTTGTGACAGAAGTCAGTTTATGCTTCCCCAAATCCTTGTTATAGGCTACGATGATAATAGACTGCTACTCATTCCTCTTTCACCAAAAACTATTCACGTGGTATTGGGCTCTAGTAGAGACAGCACCCAGCAACTAAAGGCAAACAGGATAAAAATAATGAATTTACTTTCTTAATTATCTTGCATGGGATTCGTGGCTGGGAAAAAGGTTAGAATAATTCAGAGAAAGTGTGTCAGAAGACCAAAGGGAAACTCTGAGCCTATGATGAAGACAATTGAGACTCTCATTGGAAGTTTCCAAAGAAAGTTCATTTATCAAGTGAAATTGTGTGTGTGTGTGTGTGTGTGTGTGTGTGTGTGTGTGTGTCTAAGTGCTTTATAGATATATTAATATATATATTAATCCTGAATATATACAGTATCCTGTATATATACAGAATCCTGTAGCTGATGCCTCAGGAGAATCATCACATAAGATGGCTACCATTTGCATGACAATTAACCAACCCTAGGACCTTCTTTCTCCATATGCCATTGCTGAATGACCTACCTCTATGTTTCTTTTTGATAAAACAATGCAAGCAGCATGATGTACCTGTGACAACACTCAGAAAAAGGAATTTCAGCAATTCAGCTGGTGGGGGAAAAATATTCTTGGAAAAGTAGGAAAGGGCAAATTGGTACAGTAGGTTAAATTACTTGGAGTAGTATGTTCAGCTTTTTGTACAAAATCTGGGAGTTTATTCTCAGGAAATATGTGTGGATTTTAACAAATTCTAGGGCAGTGGTGATAGCCTGCCTATGTGTTTGATTAAGTGAGTCATAGACAACTGGATACTTAAAAATACCAACTTGCAGAGATCTCTAATTTTTTTTTTCAAATTTTTTTTTTCAACTTTTTTTATTTATTTTTGGGACAGAGAGAGACAGAGCATGAACAGGGGAGGGGCAGAGAGAGAGAGGGAGACACAGAATCGGAAACAGGCTCCAGGCTCTGGAGATCTCTAATTTTGGAAGGACTTCTGGAATCCCAAGAAAGGAAGAAAAGGTAGTAGATGTGGAATGCTCCCTAAAAATCCTAGCAGAAAATTCTAAAGGAACAAGAATGGGATGTTTCAAAAACTATTTGAAGTAGCAAGCTGAGTATAAGAGATGAGTTTCCATAGGGGCAGTTCGTCTGAATGAAGATATATTTCTTTGTTCTCAGTTGAGGTACCAATAGTTGCCTATGACTCTTCAGAATGATGATAAGAAAAGATCTTTTTTTTTTTTTTTTAACTTGTCATGGAATGAATTCCACAGGGAGAGTCCAGCTGATTATTATCAGGCAGATCATTTTGAACCATTACTTAAAGCTTCTGGAGGATTTCTAAGGGTTCTGATAGGCATTAGTACATTCTCCACTTTTTTTGTTATTGTTGTTGTAAATGTCTATACTGGAACAATGGTCAAAATGTTACAGAAATATAGGAACAATTTGAATCATTTCAATTTGAAGCACCCATATATATTTTCTCCTCTTAAGGGACCTACTTCACAATGACTGTGATATACTGATCTGCTAAAAGCACCATATTATTTGGAGATATTTCTTTCATTCTCACCTTCAGAGTGGTGCTTTGAAAAGAAATTGAAAGGGTCAATGAAAACATTTGCTAAAAAATAGAACACGGAACAAAGAACTTATCTGCATGCAGGTGACTGGTTTTAATGCTTAAATAGGGAGGATATAAAAGGAATATTTTTGGGTGCAGAAATGGGGAATGCATATGTAGCTGATGATGTCATAATACAAATCTTTGTCTTTTCCACTTGACATTTTTTTTCTATTGTAATATAGTATCCCTTGGTACCAAGGCCTTGATTCAGTTTATTGGCTCCTATTAAGAGAGACATTTTGGCACATGACATTAAATCTAAGACTCTTGTAGCACTTATTTCAAAAGAATTGTTGGGTTAAATAGGCCTTATGTTGGCAGCTCTGACTTTTTTTGGTGTGTAGGGTATCTGTGGCTCACAAATCCAAGAATGAGAATGGATGAAAGAAAAGACATTGGTACAGTTACACCTTTTCCCAACTTTATGGTTGTGGATTGTGCCTGAGCCCCTCACCCCAATCCAAGTAGAAAGTAGGTAAAATTTGGGGATAATGAAAAACAGGTAAACAGTAACTTAAATAAAGGAACTAGGAAGTGAGTGATAATGTCAGGAAAACTGCTAATGCTTTGTTCCCTCAAGAGTGTCTCAAGGCAAGAAAATGACAAAAGTTAGTTTGGGGTCCTTGGGGAAGACCACCAGCAATTTTCTCCAGAAAAAAAGTCACTGCACTAAAGACGAATTAGGAATTTTGCCAAAAAATTCTTCTTGTGTAATTCAGAGGGGAAAAAGTATGATGCATCACTCACCGATGACCCTACTGCATCTTTGTCATTTGGAACCTTCTTTTAGTTAAAGGTTTATAGGCAGTGTTCACTAATCAAGTTTTTATGCTGAAAGAAGTATTATATTTATTTACACTGCAAAGATCTATGATTGTACAATATTTGATCACCTGTGCATTAAATAACCACAAACCAGACTGACACACTGTTAAAGTTGTTGCCAAGATATGAGGAATGTTATATTGCTGTAGCTTATTTGGTATGCCAGAGCCTTCTCTGCTGTTCTGAATATAGTAAATGTGAATGTAATGAGATCAAGAATAGGAACTGAAAAGAGGTTGATGATAATGAGGGGGTTAATATTATAGAGAAGGTGTAGATCCATACTCACTGATGTTCTCTTCTAGAGCCCCAAGCAAATTCCCTTTAGGAATTTCTTACAGTACACATAGATTGAATAGATTCTGGCAAAGAATATATGTGATTAATGATTTACTAATAACCTCAATATGACGTGGGGTATGTAAATAGTTTCTCTAGACCATACTCATGCTTAATAGTGGCAATGCAAGTGTAGTGGTAAAGTCAACACTGACCACAATGATCTTGAAGGGATTCAGGAACTTTTAATATATAACAAAGTGTTTTGAGCCAAGCAGAAATAGCATTTTTGGAAGCATGCCAGATGTTGAAAAGTATATACTGTCCCAGGTAGAAATTTTAGAGGGATTACTTTGGCAAGAAACTAGCCAAATTTGGCAAGACTTGGAAAGATGATGAACAACAGGTATGTGGAGCACAAATATCCCTAAAATAATTGGGAGATTTTCCTGAGTGACATTTTGGGAGAAGGTGTGATCCCTTGTTTAGAATGGGTATCTTATGTAGATGACCATGGAGTCAAATATGTTGTGAGGAGAATTCCTGGGTATCAGGGAAGTCCAGGCTAGAGGAACTCACTCATAGAAAAAATATCAACAGAACAAGTTGTGAAGAATGTCCGAGAAGCATTGACTAGGAAAGGCTTCCTGGTAACACAATTGGTAGGAACAAGGCAAAATATAATCTGTGGTAGGTCATGTCAATGGGAAGTAGATGAATCATTGTACACAATGATACTTAAAATATAATATTTGTCAGAGCTGATTGTTTTTAAGTGGGTTATGACTGGGAGCACAGACTTGATAGGCCCCAATCAAATTCAATGAACTTTTTAATAATCACTTATCTTATTGGAAGACACCATTGATATATTGTGACTATATATTTGGTGTACAAAACATTACTTTAATAGCACATCTACTGGTGTTTGGTATAATAAAAGATATGTTGGTTGTTTGAAAGACACTGAGTAAAAAAGGATATATTCCAATGAGAAATCACAGAGAAGAATATTATTTAAGAAAATTGATTTTCAATCTTCAATTGATGTAGCTCACATGAAGATTGACTTGACTGATCAAAAATTTACTGTTCAAAAGAGATATAAAAGGGTGTTAAAAAGTATACATGATATGGCTGTATCCAGAATTTAAGGGTAAACTGATGTTAAAGTGTTAACAGTGGGTCTGAATTCACTCATACCAAGCAACAACTGATAACATGACTCTGGATTTACCTTCTTGCACTCTGTTCTGGACTGTGTTGACAGTCTGAATGCTGATGTACCAAGCATATTGTACCTGGTTATCAGAAATGTTTATCATTAAACTCCATGAGTGAGTTGTGGCTACTCTTGAAATGCAAAAGAAGCTGAAGAGGGTCCAGACACCACCACTCAGGGAAGCAACCCTTTCCATTTCTCACTTAACTTTTATATTGATTTCCCATAAAGTTCTTCTAGCAGTTTAGACCAAGTGGTGGTGTCTGGACCCTCTCCAGCTTCTTTTGCATTCAAATATGGCCTGTGCCTTAGAGAGCCTGGAGAGCCCTGGCTATTATGAGACGCATGGATGCGCTACTATTTTGTAGTTTGATATGTTAGGGAATATATCAGTCAAAGTTTTTTTGTAACCTAATTTTAGAGGTGAAGTCCCATAAATTTTGCCATATTCTATTTGTTAGAAGTGAGTCATTACCAGCCTACAAACAAAAAAGAGAGTTATATATAATAAGGGCATGAATACTAGGAGGGACAATCACTGGGAGCCATCTTAGAGGCTGCCTGCAACATTTGTAATAGAAAATATTCAAGAATCAAATTAACATTTGTTACCATTTGTCTAGAAGTGTGTTCATATAACTTCTAAGTTCTTTGCAGTTCTTTATTTCTATAATTTTATAAGTTGATGGCAGAGTTAAAAACATTTTAATGCATTTTTAAAAACTGTGAATAGACCTTTATATTTTTAGATTATTTCCCCCTCAATAAGAATATAGACCTAGGAGATAAGAATTCAAAATATTGTTTCAAAATTCTGTTTTTTTAATTTAAAATATTTTAAGCTCCAATATTTTTTATAAATGTATTTTAAATGAAATTTAAAAGGCTATTTACAGAAACTTATAGGTATTATCATGAATTGTCCTAATTTGGGAGGAAATCTATCCGTTTGATGAATTTATTTTTTAATGATGTTTTTCAAACAAAGGTTACAAAAAGACTTTGACTTCTGTCTGGTTTGCTCTTCCTCACTTCCTCATTCCAAACAGCTTTCCAAAGCGGTTTTTGATTAATTGATTTTATGATGGTAGAATTAGTATGTACTAATTTTGTAATTATAAAATGTCTTACATTCATTTTTAGCTACCTGAGAGGAACTAAATGTCTTAGTACAGTTTACAAAGTCTGAATTAGGGCCCTGCAATTCTAGTGTACTTCTAAAATGAATGACCCACACCAATTCATACTCAGTCAAAAAAGCACTTGTTTTCAAAATCTATCCTTCCTATATGTAATTTTAGTACTATTATTGCTTAACCTAGTTAAAGGCACAAAACAAGCATTTATTAACTGTAAGTACCTTTTTTTTAAATACCAGATTTCTCTAAATAAATTTTAGCTTATTTCTACTGTAATCCACAAAATTAAGTTATTTCAGGAGTAATGCAAACACATAGGAACATTTTTCTTTTAAATAATAAGGAAAATGAATTGAAGAATGTGTGAGAATCATTACCTGTGGTTATTTTGTAATTCTGGAAAGATTCAAAAGATATATATATTTTTTAATCCTCTAAATTGACTTCTCAAAGTCCATCAAAACTGGTGGCTAAGTTACAGATATTTGAATAACTGATTCAGGGCAAATATTCCAAATGACCTCATTATGTTAAAGTAAATAACATACTTTATTTCACCTTTATTACTCTAACCAGGATATGCGCAGGTGAAAGTCACACTTATGATGTCTATACCATTACCTTTTCTATATTAATATATCCTGAGTTTAAAAACAAAACAAAACAAAAACAAAAAACAAAAACAAAAACAAAAACAAAAAACCTCTCTGCATTTCTAAGCCTTTTCAGTACAAAGTATACATCTGTGTGATTGGTTGCTGGGTGAAGAGGTTGCATAGATTACTAGATCAAGCCACATTTTACATCCAAATTAATGTCACAACTATAACAAATTGGGATGCTCAGCTATTGTCAAACAATGTAGGGCCAAGGTTGGCAAATTAGTTAGCATTAGCATATAGACCTTTTGGCAGGAAAGGAAAGCTTTTTACTTGAAGCTGGGCATTCTGCAGGATTTGTCAACTCGCATTTGCCACTGGTCTCATTATCTCATTTGTCTTATTTAGGCTAAATTGGCAGTTATGTCTTCATGGCAAATGTTTGTTTTCACAAATGAGCAATGAAGCAGAATCTGGGAAACACAACACTAAAACAGCTTTACTGCAAGTTTTTAAGATATTTCTAGAGCTGCATCATTGATCTATATCTATAGAAAATTTTCTTTATCCCCTGCATTTGTTTTATATTATAACTTTGTGGTTATCAGGACTTCTATTCTAAGGACTTCTAAGATATTATGGCCAATTTGGTAGAAAACCAAATGCCAAGAAAACAATAAATGCTACATCATATGCATTTTTCATAGGATTATCTAATTCTATAATCTTACTTTAAATCACATTCTTTATTTTTCAAAGTTTGTTTGTTTGTTTGTATAGAATCCCAAGCAGACTCTGCACTGTCAGTGCAGATCCCAACAGGGGCTCAATCCCAGGAAGTGTGAGATCATAACCGAAGCTGAGACCAAGAGTTGGACACTTAACCGACTGAGCCAGCCAGGTGCTCCAAGTCACATTCTTAAAATTAGAGTTTAAGTCTACTAGACCGTGCTGTCATTCTTTTACCCCAAATCTTTATAGGCTTCATAAATTATGGATCCTTAAAGGAATCATTCCTCAAATTTACAAGCAAAGTATTTATGGGCAATAAAAATAATTCCTTGTGAAAACAAAATAATGAAACCCTTTCACTAAAATGAATGATAGAAAAGTACATATTCCTGAGAAGTAAATGAAAATAATCATTCTCCCTGTTTTGGATTTAAAATGTGGCTATTGAGATACTATAAGGAAATTCACAGTTTGATTTTAATATTCAAGAGGAGCCTTGTCCTTTGGTCACAGGTATTAATTTCTATTGATTCTTCCTCAGTTTATGGATATATAAACATCAAAATTCCATTTGCTTCAGTGTCAGTGATAAGAATAGAACATCACCTATGGATTGCAGTAAATACTCCATGTTGGAAACACTAATAAATAAAATACTAGCTTTAGTGGACATAAGTGAAAATATATTGAAATACTCCTTCTAAATTACTCAGAAAATGTATTTCTAAATATACAGGAAATAGACCATTTGTAATTATTATCACACTTAAAGGTATAATTGCAATTTTGCCAATTAATATGGAAATGTAACCTTATTTTAAAAATATAATTCCTTTACAGCTCATTTAAAGATATTTTTGTAAGGTTTTGTTTTGTTTGTTTTTTGGGCTTTGTACATTTTGGTTTCAGTGAGGTCTGATCAAAACATGTGGGTAAATATTGGCTTATGTGAAGTATTCTGCTTTATAGAATCTCTGACAGATTAGCATTTAAGTTTGGGAAATGAATATTGAACTCCTTTTCCTCATCCACACCATGCAGAGCATTGCACTTCAGAGTATTGCCATCCCAAATGTGTAATCTAAAAGCTACTATAGGGACGCCTGGGTGGCTCAGTTGGTTAAGTGTCTGACTCTTGATTTTGGCTCAAGTCATGATCCCACCGTTGCGAGACTAAGCCCCACATTGGGCTCTGTGCTGAGCATGGAGACTGCTTAAGATTTTCTCTCTCTCTCTCTCTCTGCCCCTATCCCCTGTTCACACACACTGTCTCTCTAAAATAAATAAATAAGTAAATATAAAAAATATTAATAATTATCAAACATATATTGGCAAACCCTCCTGCAATAAAACTTAGGACATGGAAATAAATTTCTAAAACTTTTTTTGGTAAGCTCTATTCACTTGAAATAGATCTAAAGTAGTATTAAATTACCATTTTGAAATGGAATCCACTTTTTAATGAACTAAATAAATTACTGTTTAAAAAAGCAGAGGCATAGTTATGCTCACTTCCATATGAACCAGTGGCTACAAAATATCTAAAATTGTGAGACCAAAATCATATTTTAATAGAGTAGTTGTATATATCACACAGAAATGTAATTTTTTTGAGGTCAGAACAAATTGAGATGACAAATTTAGGAAAATATGCAATTTCTGAAGCTGCTATAAATCCTGAATTTGTATACCTCTGAGGGGGTTGTTGAAAATCAGTGAATCTGCACCTGTGGAGGGTAGGGACCAATATAAGAATTCACCACACATAGAGCTAGGAATGGAGAAAGATCTATACTATAAGAAAAAGTTAACTAAAATAATTTTGAAGACAGAAAGGAAAGAAAATTTATCTCTTGTGTTCCAGGTTCTTGGTATAAGTAAAATAGAAATCGCTTCTCTTGAGATTTTATGGCAACTGGCTAAGTATGGTAATTGAATTTGCACAGTTTGTCTGGTTCAAAAAATATGAAAGAAAAAATAATTTAAACCAGACTAGATTTGTATTTCCTCCAGGTCTCAGGCAGAGAAATAAAGAAAAAAAAAAAAGACATCTTCTGTAAGAAATCAAACTTAAAACCAAACCTCGTAGAAATGCCATAGAGATATAAAAAAAATAAAAATACCAATTAAAAATCATAAAATATTATAAGAACAAGTCTCCATAAATTATCTGCATCAGGGAAAAGTAATTTAAAAACTAGATATATAAATATTGTGTGTTAGAATTATTGCATATTATGTTAGCCTGAATACTGGCCTCCAAATATGTTGACATCTGATCCCTGTAACCTGTGGATATGTTACTTTACATAGTGAAAGGGCCTTAAGATGTGATTAAGTTGAAAATTTTAAGATGAAGACATTATGCTGGATTATCCTATAATCACAAAGGTTTTATAAGGAGTAGACTTACAGACAGAGGAAACAATGTGATAATAGAAGCAGAGACTTAAGTGATAAAGCTATAAGCCAAAGAATCACAGAATACCAGCAGCGTTTAGAAGCTAGAAGATGCAAAGAACAGATTTTCCTCTAAAGCCACAGAAAGAACCAGACCTGCCAACATCTTGAATTTAGCCCCTTAAGATTTATTTAAGAATTTTAACCTCCACAACTATAAGAGAATAAAAATGTATTGCTTTAATTTACTTCATATTGTAGTAATTATCTCAAATTATTGTGATAATTGTTATGGTAGTAATAGGAAATTAATACACATATATGTGAAATAAGAACACTTAAGAACTTAAGTTATTAGAATATAAATTGAAAATTTCCTGAGGAGAGTATACTATAAATATGTATATGGGGATTTTTGTGGAGGAAAGCCCACTAAAAACCAACTAGTAAAGACTTTCAAAACCATAACTCAGAATAAAAATTCTACATGAGTTAAACAACAGAAAAAACACAGCCAAAGAAAGAATTAGTTGGATGGATGAACCATCTGAAGAAAACACAAAACATTCAACATAAGAAGTCAGAAATATAAAATAATATAAAATACAAAAAACTTTAAGTGCTACTAGAGAATAGGATGAGAGAAGGTAATACATATTTAAATGTAAAATAGTAAGAGAAAGAAAATATTGGAAGAAATTTTATATGTGAAATTTCTAGAATTGATGAAAGTCACTATCTCACTTAAGAAATGATCAGTTATGGGACACCTGGATGGCTCAATTGGTTAAATGTCTGACGCTTGATCTTGGCTTAGGTCATGATCTCACTGTTGGTGAGATCAAGCCTTGCATCAAGCTCTGCACTGACAGTGTGGAGCCTGCTTGGGATTCTCTCTCTCCCACTACCCCCACTCTTAAAATAAATAAATAAACTTCAAAAAAAAAGAAATTATCAGTTATAAATCACTAAAAACAAATACAAGACATTAAAAAACAGCCAGGGAAGGGCGCCTGGGTAGCTCAGTCGGTTTAATGTCTGACTTCAACTCATGTCATGATCTTGCAGTTTGTGACTTCGAGCCCTGCATCGGGCTCTGTGCTGACAATACAGAGCCTGGAGCCTGCTTCAGGCTCTGTCTCCCTCCCTGTCTCTGCACCCCTCTGCTATTTGTGTTCTCTCTCTCAAAACTAAATAAATAAACTTAAAAAAAAAAACCAGCCAGGTATTATTTAAGGCAGATATATGCCTGAAATCTGTCAAAACATGATATGTCAAGGATATTATAATATAGAGAGGGTCAGTGTTTAGTCATACAGAACCAAAAGTCTGTTTTTAACAGCAAAACAGTAGAGAACAGAGCATCAAAGTATAAGTTCAAACATAACTTTTATAATATATGAATTACATTATATTATATAATATATACATACATATATTATGTATGTATATAATGTTATATATAATACATCTGTATGTATATAAAATATATTTATTATATATTATACATATTATATATTATGTATATAATACCTAACATAATGTACATTAATTACATTATATTATATAATGTGACAGTCAAAAGGATGAGACAAAGTACTTGGATCCTTTAATTTTTTTCCTTATTTAAATGCGAATGGAATGGGATTTGTTTTTTTACAGGAGAAGCCAGAATAATATGACAAAATATCAAGGACAATGGCATTTATGACCATCCATACCCATTACCCCAAATTAAAGCTTCTTCCTTTTTCAAATCTTTTTTCATAGCACCAGAAAATGTTAAGAATATTTTCTGGGGTGACTTAGGGCTCAGTTAGGTAAGCATCTGACTCTTGATTTCAGCTCAGGTCATGATCTCATGACTTCAAGCCCCACATCGGGTTGTGCACTGACAGTGCAGAGCCTACTTGGGATTCTTTGTCTCCCTCTCTCTCTGCCCCACCTTCTCTTCTCTTTCTCTCTTCTCTCTCTGCCTCTCTCTGTTTCTCTCTCTCTCTCTCTTTCTGTAGAAAATAAATAAACATTCTTTTTTAAAATATGAATAGATAAACATCTTTTTAAAAAAGAATATTCTCTGGCAATCCCTATCAAAATAACACCAGCATTCTTCCCAGAGCTAGAACAAACAATCCTAAAGTTTGTATGGAACCAGAAAAGACCCCGAATAGCCAAAGAAATCTTGAAAAAGAAAACCAAAGCAGGAGGCATCACAATCCTGGACTTTAAGATGTATTACAAAGCTGTAATCATCAAGACAGTATGGTACTGGCACAAGAACAGACACTCAGATCAATAGAACAGAATAGAGAACCCAGAAATAGACCCACAAACGTATAGCCAACTAATCTTTGGAAAAGCAGGAAAGAATATCCAATGGAATAAAGATAGTATTTTCAGCAAATGGTGCTGGGAAAACTGTACAGCGACATGCAGAATGAACCTGGACCACTTTCTTATACCATACACAAAAATAAACGCAAAATGGATGAAAGACCTAAATGTAAGACAGGAAGCTATCAAAATCCTCAAGGAGAAAGCAGGCAAAAACCTCTTTGATGTCGGCTGCAGCAACTTCTTACTCAACACATCTCCAGAGGCAAGGGAAGCAAAAGCAAAAATGAACTATTGGGACCTCATCAAAATAAAAACTTTTGCACAGGGAAGGAAACAATCAGCAAAACTAAAAGGCAACAGACAGAATGGGAGGAGGTATTTGCAAACAACATATCAGATAAAGGGTTAGTATCCAAATCTATAAAGAACTTATCAAACTCAACACCCAAAAACCCAAATAATACAGTGAAGAAATAGGCAAAAGAAATGAATAGCTGCTTCTTCAAAGAAGACATCCAGATGGCCAATCAACACATGAAAAGATGGTCAACGTCACTCATCATCAGGGAAATGCAAATCAAAAACACAATGAGATACCACCTCACACCTGTCAGAATGGCTAACGTTAACATCTCAGCCAATAACAGATGTTTGTGAGGATGCGGAGAAAGAGGATCTCTTTTGCATTGTTGGTGGCAATGCAAGCTGGTGCAGCCACTCTGCAAAACACTATGGAGTTTCCTCAAAAAATTTAAAATAGAACTACCCTACAACCCAGGAATTGCACTGCTAGGTATCTATCCAAGGGATACAGGTGTGCTGTTTTGAAGGGGCACATACACTCCAGTGTTTATAGCAGTGTTGTGGACAATAGCCAAGGTATGGAAAGAGCTCAAATGTCCATCGACGGATGAATGGATAAAGATGATGTGGTATATATATACAATGGAGTATTACTCGGCAATCAAAAAGAATGAAATCTTGCCATTTGCAGCTATGTGGATGGAACTAGAGAGTTTTAAGCTAAATGAAATTAGTCAGAGAAAGACAAATGTCATATGACTTCACTCATATGAGGACATTAAGATAAAAACAGATGAACATAAGTGAAGGGAAGCAAAAATAATGTAAAAACAGTGAGGGAGAGAAAACATAAGAGACTCTTAACTATAGAGAACAAACAGAGGGTTGCTGGAGGGGTTGTGGGAAGGGGGATAGGCTAAATGGGTAAGGGGCATTAAGGAATCTACTCCTGAAATCATTGTTGTACTATATACTAACTAACTTGGATGTAAATTAAAAAATAAATTATTAAAAAAACTAATATTTTCTGTATTTTTGCTCCTATACATTTCTTATCATTCAACTCTGCCTTACAAAATACTCATATCTTCTACTCAAATCCAGTAATCTTTCTAAATCTAACTTGCCATGTTGTCCATGATTATCTGAAAACTCATGAGCATATCTGTTATAGACTAGCCTTGGGGAAAACAAAAGTAAAAACAAAAAGAATACAACAAAACAAAATATCATGCATAATTCTCTTACATTAGTTTATGAGTAATTTATTTCTCACAAGAGACAGATGTAATGTAGAGGTTGTACCTATTGGCCATTGACTTACTGAAGCAGTATTAAGACCTATATGCCCTTAAGAGAAACAAATTCCCTTTATTCAATGAGTGATGAACACAGGTGATATATTTAGATACCTTAGGAAAAAAGTTTTCCTTCTTAATAAATTTGCTTATTTCTTTGAATAAAAAAATCTATGTCTCAGATGTAGCAAAATTATATGATTGGATATAACAACAAACCCTTAAATTCTGTCCTGAATAAAGCATTAAGAGTACATAAAATATGTTATAATCTAAAATAAATTTACATTTATACATGTAAATCTATCCTTTCGCCACAGTGCAGAACACCAGAGAAAGGGCAAATGCCTTTTTGAACCATGAGTAGTTTACCTTCATGCAGAGGACTAGATGGAGGATTATACTAGTAAGACCTCTCTGTGCATGTAGCAAGTGAAACCTTCCTGTCTTTAATTTCCAGTTTTGTTTTTTTTTTTGTTTTTGTTTTTGTTTTTGTTTTTTTTTGGTAATCAGAAGTCTTGATGTACAACCTTGCCTGAAAAGTAAGGTATATATCCTTAATTTAAACAGCTCCTATGTCACTATCTCCTGCTTAAAAATACTGTATCCTAGTATCCCATACATATATTATCTTGTACTGTGGTACAATTCATGGGTGAGAATGGCACATCTTATGCTTAAAATATTTCCCAATTTTCTGAAATTTTAGTATTCCAAATTTTAAAGAAATCTCCTTTGAAATAAAGAACTGTGTATTACAACAAGTCTCTGCAGTTAAAAGTTGCTGTCAAAGAAGCATTAATTAAGTTTTGCATTAATTTGGTGGGGAATCATATCCACCTTGTGAATACTGGCTTATGCCTTTTTTTTTTTCATTTCACCTGATTCCAGAGCAGTTTACGATATTAGCAATTGCTTGATCGATCTATATATGCTACCTAATAACACTAGACATTTAATTTAACATGAGGACTGTGAATCTAACTGCAGAAATTAATTGTTCTAATTGCTGAGATTCCTCCCTTCTTCTGCAAACACCCTCTTCTTTTCTCTGCCTCTCTATACCTCACGTAATGTCCCAGTATAAGCAGGCATAATTTCATTCCACTGCCTAAAAAATGGACCCATAATTAAAATTATAAATAAAAACTATAATTAAAAATACAAATATCTTTGAGATGATTAGGGTCATAGCACAGACAGGTAAATGAAGAAGTTATATGAGAGATTTCCCATTATTTTTCATCTGACGCTAGTTGGAAGGAGTTGTTTCCATGTGGGTTTGCTGTGAAGATGTCTGTGGTGGTTGCTGGTACCCATGTCTCCAGTCACAAGGAAAAGCCTAATCAGCTTTAGGAAAAACAAAGCCAAAAAAGATAGATAAAGGCAAAGGAGGAGAGTGCTAAATTCTAAACTCTGGATTCAAGTTACTGGGATTCCTAGGGCTCCTGAGTTGTTGGCATTCCCAAAGGTGGACTTACAAACTCCTCCTTTGATTCTTTGAGCTAACTCAGTATTTCTTAACAGTTTTTTAAGCCAGCTTAATTTAGACTTACTTTATTGGAAAACTAGTTAAACTTCTGACTAATAAACATGGGCAGGTTTTACAACTGATTTCCTCTGCATTTTTTATATTTATATTTTACACCATATAAGCATTTAAATGTCATAATTAGCTCTCCCTTTTTAAATAAAGGTGTTTCACCCACATATACATAGAATTTGACAGTAAAGAAAATATTTTCCAGAGAAATAAAAGTATCTACTTTTGATTAAGCTTCATTCTAACGGCAAGGTGGTAAGTGAAATGTATTTTACTTTATTTTAATCTTTAGAGCAACCCAATGATGGTATTATTATCACTAAGAAAACATGGACTCAAAGAAGCTAAGGGAATTGCCCAAATTCAGTCTTTGACTGCCTGCCTTGCACCAGAGCTGTGTACTTAAACTACTGTAATCACTCATTTTCTGGGTTCTCCTTTATGAAAAAGAAAACCTTTAATGAACCAGTGCATCAGCTTTCTCAATACCTTCAACAAGGTGCATTAAAAATTATGGCAGCTGACATAAGGCCAATGATGTTACTCAGTGAGACAGGTCTTTATATCAAACTTGGGAATAAAAAATCATAAGGTAAACTATAATGCATGTATAACATTTATTTATTTAGAAAATGAGTAATTTATTATGTCAGTATTGTCACAGTGATAGGAAAGTTTAAGCAGATGAATGAAATAATAATAGAGCTTGCTATTTCTCTTTATTCCCTTTCTCTTCTCTCTCTCATTCTCTATCCCTCTATATTTCTTTTCTCTCTCCCTCCATCTATTTCACCTGGCTTCTTCCGTTGTTATAATCTAATACATACAAAGTATACATACCTAACAACTTCCTGGTTTACATTTTATAGCATCAGCCAAAAAGAAAAAGGGTTTACTTTAAATAGGCATATTAAACTGAAAGCAATTGTAATGTATTGAGGCAAATACAAATTATGCATGAGTAACAGGAAGGTAAAATACATGACCTAATATAATTATGTATATCATATATGATATATACATCACATGAATCATCGTGGTGTAATCTAAGCTGTGCTGTCCTATAAAATTTACTGCAATGATGGAAATGCTCTATTTCTTCTCTGTCCAATTAGATAGCTACTGACCATGTGTGGCTTTGAGTACTTGCAATATGGGGAGTGAGACTGTGGGGCTTAATTTTTAATTTTGTAGCAACATGTGGCTAATGCTTAGTATGTTGAACTGTGCAGATAAAGAGGAAATAAATTTGGAGGGAATTGATTCATAAATATCAAGAGAAATATTGGCTTTTGTGGTAAAATTTTAAATAATTATTCTGTCCTATTGAATGAATATGCTAGTTTAAAAGGCATTTCTGAGTTGACAAACTGAAAATGTTAAATAGAAAACCACTTAGAAAATAAGTGTATGCCATAGATTCTAATATAACTGTGCTAATTTTTAAGACTACAGATATTTCAGAATCTTTTACTATGCAATAATTTTGCATCTCTCTCTTTTTTTATTTGGAGGGGACCTGAATTGTTAAGTAAATAGAAAAAGTAAATAAGTAAGTAGATACTGAAAATTATTTAATATCCACTAGATATTTTAAAAATATTTTGAAATAAATGGGTCACTTCTCAGGATGAAGGTATTAAATCTTCCTGTTTAGCATTATCCTATTTTATGCTTGATGAAAGTTATTTTGTAATGATAGGCTTCTGCTCTACATTTAGTATTAATTTCCTAAGAAAAGGAAAAAAGTACTCAGAGAGAAACTATATACAATCATATGAAAAGAAATCTCAAAAAAGGGTCATCTGAAATGCTCAACACTGTACAGGACAAATGCAGATATGAAACGAATGTTCAAGTTCTTAACTGTTCACAGCTTTCATTTTCTGATTTAAAAGTCTTTGCCGTGAAATCACTATTTGAATCACAAAGAAATGTTCCCTAACTGCATTACAGATTCGGAAAACGCTCCTTTAATGTTGGCTGAAGCTAAAGACAGGAATCACTAATTGAGCCATGTTTTGTATTTATGTGTCAACTATGTTTGGAAATTGAACTGGGACTATCAAGTAATTTCACTGAGGCCATTGGAAAAGCTATTGGATATTAAAATGTTTAGTCACCAGTGGTTTGGTTTGAATTTAATGCATCTGTGAGCTAGAAGTTAACATCTTTGTATCCTACTACTAATCTCCTGAGAAACCAGATTTATTTATTTCCCCATTTTAGTTTCAAAGGGGTCATTTATTCTTGATTAAAGACAAACATTGATCCTTAAATAAAAAAAAAAAGTTCTCTAATGTCTGGTACTTGGTTTCCCACTGTGACTTTTAAATGTGAAAATATAGTTTAGTCAAGCAGAAAACCTCTTTACAGAACCAATTCTGCCCTCAGTATCAATCTCAACATGTTGGCCTTTTTTGAGAAAGCACTCCACTTTCCACAGCAATGAAATTGTTCTTGCTATCATAGAGATCCTGATATTTCCTTCCTTTTATTTCTTAGTCTTTACAGGGTTCACAAGTTGTTGAATTCTTTTTCTTTTCCTTACAGTTAAGATGCCCCGTCACCAATGTTACTGCTTTCCTTTTCTGCACTAAGAAAGAATATGTTGCTGATGTCAGTAATCACAGCATTTGAAAAGTAGTTTAAAGAGTAATGCTGTGCTATGCCTTGTCACCAGCCTGCTACATAAGGAGTTAGCCTCTGCAAGTTCCCAGGTCTTATTAAGGAAAGTGTGTAGAAAGGCAGAGCTAACCCTGCTATGTATACTCCCGCTCTATTTTATCATAAGGATTTTACATTACTGCAGAACATGGCGGCAGAGTTATAAATAAACCAACAGTCTGTGACTCATGCTAAAAGACAATAAAGCATCTGCACCAGACACAAAGTCACCTTCTTGTTCTATTAAGTTATCATTCCAATTTTCAATTCAGGTTTTCTGGGGCTCTTATACAAGATTTTCCCCCCTCTTGCTCACACATTTCCTTTTATCTTTATCTTCCTTTCTCAAAATTTCTGTCAAAATTGCTGAATAGTAGAACTTATTTTATCATGCTGCATTTCAGAGGTACATCTTTGGTTTTCATCACTGTCCTCTGTCATCCATGTATTAATTCCTCTGCTAATTCAGTCCACAAATAAGTTTTGGTAACCTGCTATATACCATGTTCTGAGGTAGGTAACAAAAATATTATGCATGAGCAGCATCTTCTGAAAAAGAAATATCCTTATAATGTACCTGTGAAAAAGTGATCACCTATAGTATAAACTACTATCCACCCAATAGATTGGAATATGCAAACTATCTGAGTAGTTACTAAATTTAGAATGATCTGTGAGGCTTTTAACAACCAGGTTCTTCAAGCCTCATTTCAGACCTACTGAATTAAACTCCCTGTGGTGGGTGTTGGCATATATGCTGTGAATAATGAATCCAAGGGATTCTAAGAATGCCATTTGAAAACCACAGCTCCAAGGTTTTATAGAACTTGTATTTTTATTATGGTGAGTACAGCAAACATACATGATAAAACACGATCTAGGGAACAAACACTAACATTGAATTATAGAAATTACCTTGTAATCATGTAATCCATGATTCCAGATGTTGTATTGGCATCATATGCTATGGTGCTTCCAGAAAGAGAATTGTATTTAAGTATATTTAAGGAAAGAAATCTGGTATAGAATGGCCCTCTCCACCCCAGATTCATATGTGGAAGCCCTAACCCCCAATGGGGCTGTATTTGGAGATAAGGACATGAGGGGGTACTTAAGGTTAAATAAAATAATAAAGGTACAGCCCAAATATGATAGGACTGGTATCCTTATGGGAAGAGGATGAGATACCACCAAAGATACCTCTCTCTGTTTCCATGCAAGCAAAGAGGAGAGGCTATATGAGGACACAGTAAGAAAGCAGTCACCTGCAAGACAGGAAAAGTTTCACTAGAAACCAACCCTGCTGGCACCTTGATCTTGGACTTAGAATCTCCAAAATTGTAAGAAAGTAATTTGTTTAAGCCACCCGGTCTGTGGTATTGTATGGTAGCCCAAGTAGATTAATGTCTTAAAGCTACTTCTCCTGTCCTGTGTTTAGAGGGGACAGGAAGAAACTATATCTGAGTGAATTATAAGTCATTCATATCGAACATAGTAGGGCCAGTACTGCAGTAGTTGACAGGAAAAAACAAGCTCAGAGAGACATGGCATATATCGAATGACAAGTCCTAGCATATAACAGATTCCTGTTATAGGTCCATCATGTCAGTAATGAACTGTCAAAGCTGATCATACCAATATTAATTAACTCAAAAACATTAGTATCAGGGGCAGCTGAGTGGCTCAGCTGGTTGAGCATCAAACTTAAGCTTAGGTCATTATCTAGCGGTTTGTGAGAGTGAGCCCCACATTGGGCTCCCTGCTGTCGGCCTATCAGTGCTGAGCCCACATCAGATCCTCTGTCCCCCTCTCTCTCTGCCCCTCCCTCACTTGTGCTCTCTCAAAAATAAATTAACATAAAAAAATAAATTAGTATCAGTTTCTGTCTTAATTCCTGGAAAATTCCTTGTGGTTCTTTGAGAGTCGCTACTAATACATAATATTGTGGTCATGATATTCAACAAGGGGAAAACATATGGCTGCAAAGTGCATAGCACTACAATTAGACAGATGATCAATTCACAGCAATTAGTAGATTGGTCATTCACCTTCAAATAAGGAAATGAAACTTAAAAGAAATATCAATACCCAGAGGGCAGCACAATTTATTGTGCAATATTTTATGAGCCTTTTATTTCTCATATAGTTAAGTTTATTATTATTTTGTGACAGAATAAGATAGATTAGAGAAGCAGCCTGCCTTATATCATGGCAGAGGAGAGAAAATAGTTAATTATTATTTATAGAACACCTATAATGTATTATGCAATATACTAAATAGTTTATATTCCAGAGAATCAGTATAATCTTAAAAGTTAACATAGGCCATTACTGCAGATAATAACCCAAGAGAGGCTTAAAACTATTAGTAATATTTTACAGCAAAAAAAAAGAGAGAGAGAGAGAGAGAGAGCAACTTGGAAACTTGGGAATTCTGAGCCTGTTACAATACTAGGAATGTGTTTATTGACCATACAAATTTATTTTACTAAAATTCTATGCATGTATTTGGTTACAGAGAGAAAAAGGAGTCATTTCCAGCAGCATACTGTAGTTGCCGTCCTTAAAGAAAAACAATAGTCTCGCTATAAAATACACAGAAATGGTAGATGACACATAGCTAACATTCTGAAGCAAAAATAAGTTTGCCTGTTTTGTTCAATGCTATTGAACAAAGGAGTTGAAAACTTATGTCTACATGAAAAGCCACACATGGATATTTATAGCAGCTTTATTCATAATTGCATAACTTGGAAGCAGCTAAGATGTCCTTCAGTAAGTGAGTGGATAAATAAGCTGTGGCACATTCAGACAATGAAATGTCATTTAATGTTAAAAAGAAATGAGCTAGCTATCAAGCCATAAAAGACATGAAGGAAACTTAAATGCATATTAGCAAGTGAAAGAGGCCAGTTTGAAAAAGCACATATACTGTATGATTTCAACCATATGACATCCCAGAAAAGGAAAGCTATGGAGACAGTAAAAAGATCATTGGTTTCCAGGAGTTAGGGGAGAAGGAGGGATGAACAGAGCAAATAGGATTTAGGCGGAGCAGAGGATTTATTCTGTATAACACTGTTACTGGTGAATACATGTCATTGTGCCTGTGTCCAAGCCCACTTAAGGTACAACAAAAGTGAACCCTAATGTAAACCATGGACTTTTGGTGTTAATGGTGTGTCAATTGTAACGGAAATACCACACTAGAGATGAATGTTGATAATCGAGGCAGCTATCATATGTGAGGGCAGGGTGTGTATCAATAATCTGTGTACCTTCCACTCAATTTTGCTATGAACCTAAAATTGTTCTAAAAGATAAAGTTTATTAAAAATATCCCCCAAAATGATAAGTACTCTAAAATGTCAATTATATTTATTCAAATAACATGCTACATATGTATAAACATGCAGATAAAAATGGGAACAGTAGCTACCTCTAAGGAGAGAAGGATATAAATATGCTTCAACTATAACTGTGAAGATGAAATTTTGTAAGCTGGGTGCTGGTTTCATGTGTGTTTTTTACATCATTGGCTATATGTTTTGGATGCCTGAAATATACACAAACACAATAATGAGAAACATAGAAAATACTGAGGATTATATATGTGGAAATAGAAAGTTGTAAATGAAATACCCATAATAGGCACCTGGTGGCTCCTCGGTTAAGTGATAGACTCTTGGGTTTTGCTGAGGTCATCATGATTTCGCTGTTTGTGAGTTCAAACTTCCTATCAGGCTATGTGCTGATGGTGCAGAGCCTTCTTAGGATTTTCTTTCTCCCTCTGTCTCTACCCCTCTTCTCAGCTTGTGTTCTCTTGTTCTCGCTCTCAAAATAAATAAACTTAAAAAGAAATGAAATGAAATACCCATAAGAAACAACTTCCATCATCAATAAATATTATTACCCAAAGTCCATTCTATGGTTAATCATAGCCAGGGTTCCTTTATTCTCTTTCTTCTTATTCTGTTTACCTGGCTTGCCTGATCACAGTCTCCTTCTACAGTTCCCTATATACTACTCCTTCCGTCATTATACCAGGTTGTTTACCTTTGTTGCTGTCCCTTCTTCAAATGCTGTGCACCCAAATCTACCATAGAGTTAGGCAAACAGATAATACTCTAAATAGCAGTCCTTGTTTTTACCCATACACGTACATACACACACTCCCACACATGCACACACAAACACATTGTTTACAAAAATAATATATGCATATGTACGTATTTTGTTTACATATACAAGAAAATGGATCTTTTGCAAAGCATAAAAACATTTTATATTATTCTTTTTTTCCCCCGTATCTAGAAAATAGCTCACTATGTGACAAGGCCTACCAAATAAGTGGTCCCCTGACATGACTGGCATGGCCCGATAGACCAGTGCCTCGACAGGCTGGCTGCTTGAAAGGCCTGTTACTCACATCCACACACATAGTACATTACTTCAATCTTTATATATATATATATATATATATATATATATATATATATATATAAAGAAATTAGTTCAAGAAGAGAGAAAACATTATAAGTCAAGGTAAAAATAAGAAAGAAGCTGGGGCAGAAATGCTGCTCAGATAAACCTTGTCAGTTACCATAGAAAGCAGTCTTCTTTAAATTTTATTCAAAAGAGTACTAAAATAATTTATTTTTGAAGCTTAAAATAAAAAAGATTTACATAATATGCCTAAGCTGTGAATAAGAGAGAGATGCAGTTCATATACAAGCAGGCTGTCATAATTATGTTTGCTTTTAGAATGCATGTTCCTACAAAACAATAATCATGCAGACGTTTGTGCCATTGGCTGTTTTCCTGATTCTTCTAATTCCACCCCCATCTCTGATCGCCACAGACTAAGTGAAGACCACCAACAGCTCTCATTTTTTGGTGGTGTCTTGCTTTGTGGCACTCAGAAATTGCTTTCGGTGTTTTGTTGTTGTTGTTGTTTGTTTTCATTTTTGTTTTTTCTCTCAACCTCAACCCAAAAGTACCTGGTGTGGGGTTAGGTAAATTGTTGATACAAAATAGATTCTAGTTTGGGGCGCCTGGGTGGCGCAGTCGGTTAAGCGTCCGACTTCAGCCAGGTCACGATCTCGCGGTCCGCGAGTTCGAGCCCCGCATCAGGCTCTGGGCTGATGGCCCAGAGCCTGGAGCCTGTTTCCAATTCTGTGTCTCCCTCTCTCTCTGCCCCTCCCCCGTTCATGCTCTGTCTCTCTCTGTCCCAAAAATAAATAAAAAACGTTGAAAAAAAAATTAAAAAAACAAAATAGATTCTAGTTTAATTAAGAGGCATTTGCTAAGGCTTCTGTTGGCTTCCTTTGCCCAGAGGCTGTCTACTCAAGAACACCCTCTCTTAGGGTTAAATACCTACAAATTATGTTAAGTAGTAAACACTGAGCACACTAAACTACTGAACATTATTAGGTCTCTTCGAACTTTCGCTAGGAAGTTAGCTTAATTTAATTTAGAATTTGAATAGTTTTTATGGATCTCTTTCAACGTTTTCCCACCATTCTTTATTTTTTGGCTTTGCTTTCAGTTGTAGTTATTTCAAGAGATTAATAATCAGATTTTATCCACAGAATATACTTTTCCCTGTATATTTTTTTACAAGCATGTAAAAAAAAAGTATGAACTGCCAGCTGAATTTTAAGGTATTTTGAAGAAAGAAACACTGAATATTCTTATCCAACAGGGATATTTTGCTAATATATGAAGAAAAAAAGTTTGGCTGCAGCACCCAGGAAGATATTTTTGGATGATTTGAGAACACTGAGGAAAGTGAATAGCAAATGCACAAATTGACTTTTGGCTGATGTACTTATATTTTCTAAATATGACTCTTCCTGCTCTTTGGAAAATGCCATTTTATGAACTGAATTTGAACTCAAAAGGTTAGCTCATTAAAGGTTAGATAACTACCCAAAAGAGTTTAAGAAAATAAAAACCTCTGCGTTGTATATATCATAACTCTTAGTAAAAGGGAAAATAGTTCAATTTAAGGAGAGGTTTCAATATCCCATGTCCTTTTACCTACTGCTTTGTTTAATAGATTCTCTTGTATGTGTGTCTATGAACTAACTTGAGGCATATTCAGAATTATATTTAAATCACTTCATATATTTTTCTAATTGCAGCAACTACATGTACTACTCTGATACGGCCAAAGAATATATAACTAATGTCATTATAACTTTTTCTCTAACCACTGTTTTGAGAGACAACATTACAAGTATAGTCTTTTCATAACCTCAGAGAAAGAGACACGTTACACTTCTGAGAACTCAGAACATAAGATTTGGCCTAAAAGAAACGGATGGTAACAAACCACTTTACGCTGGGATTATGTATTTATTGGTCTCTTTAACTTCAAATGAGGTCAGAGGTATATATTTCTGTGCACTGTACCCAAGTGTACATGGATTGTGGATTATATTTGTCATTTTCAAATATTACGATATGAAAATCTTTCTAAATGTTGTCCCCTTACATTTTGCCAAGTCAAATATGGTACACCAGCTCTATGGTTCTGCCCTGACATAGAGCAGTCACTCAGTAACATAATAAGAGGCAATATCTATTTCAATAAAAATGAAATTCGTAGTCACAAAGGGTAAATCTTACAAAAATATATTAAAAATATAGGAATGGGTAAACTAAATACAAGTTGAAATATAAAACTGAGAACTGCTTCATTGTCTTCAACAATGGATCTCTTGGCTTCTATATTCTTCTTTATGTCTCCTTTCCATATATTCTTCACAACATCCTATTTTTGTCTTGTCTGCTTTTTTTTGTCGTCTTCTTTTTTTTTCTTTTCAGTTCATGTAAGTAACTTTTGGGAGTAGCATATCTTTTCTTTTTAATATCTTCTTGTAACAGTAGATTTAAAAGTCCCACTTCTTACAAGAGACTTCCTAGACTGAAAGAAGTTGGGCCTTGTTTATTTACTTTTTCCTAATTATTCAGCTGCATGACAACCAATAAGGTATTTTAGCTAATATTTAATTATTATAATTAATTAGAAATAATTTTAATTATTTCAAGTTGTTGATGGTACTCAGCTCGTTATACATTTTTTTTTTGTTTTTATGTTGTCCTAACAGGGTATTAACATCCCTTTAATTTGGGAGTCTCAGTCTTAAATGCTTTGAGAGGCCAAGCAGATCAATCCATACATATATATGGAAGCTCGTGTAATACAGAGTGGTGCAAAACCTGGAGAATTAGAACTTGATGTTCTTTATAAAATTTTTCAAATTCAAATACCTAGAAAACATTATACTAGTCAAATCAAACATAAGGGACTGTTACCAGTTATATACCCCTACTATAAAGTAATGTATAGAGGAGCAAATAGACTCATATGCAATTAAACATAGACACAAACAAACACTAGTTTGCTTACCTCAAAAAACTAAAACTTCAGTTGAAAATTATCTTTTTATGTTATGGTGAAGATCTTTAATCAATGTTAAAATTAAAACAAAGTCTCCCATATGATTACATATAGTTCAAACCAAAAAATATTTGAATATTAAGTTATAGACTCTGGTTTTATTTGCATGATAGAAGAAATGGCAAAAAAAGAAATATCTATTGGAATAGATTAAGTAAGGGGAAACATTTAAGTTAAAAAAAAGTATTTTTTCACAAAATGGGTACTACCTACAAAAGAATATTATTGATGCTGAACAGTAGCAAAAGGCTAGGAAAAAAAGAAAGAATCCTGACTAACGCAGCAGTTACAATCAAAGATAGAGTATCTTTTTTGCCCAAGATTAGGTGGTACAGTTAAAAACCTAAAGTGGCATCTTTTGCATGTGTATGTCATCTTACATTGAGTCGTTTGTCATTTAGGCAACATTTGCACAACTGAGAAGATACTATCAACAGTAGTGTCTGGCAATAAGAAGGAAAGGTAGAGAAAAAAAATAAACCAAAACAGCGGTATGATTTCCTCAATATCATAATCTAAAGGATGGCTTCTCAAGAGGAGAGTGGAGGAGTGTCAGAAGCACATTGGGGTCTTTCTCAAATTATAGGAGCAGAGGCAATATTCAGCCAGGAAGCATCTGTGGATTTGCTGGCAGAGATAAAGGAAGCTCATAGATTCTATTTAGCACTGATACATTGAACACCATCCCTGTCTGAATAAACCTACACTGATTACATATACCCACACATAAGCTCATGGTTATGCTTGTATGTGCTCTTATGTCTTCACACATACATGTTGCTCATACATCCTCACGCATGCACACTCCACTCACATTTATTCACATGGTCTTTCACATGCACACCTGTGTGTTCAATCACACTCCACTCCAATGTTAGTAGAGAAACACCAATCAAAATCCGATAGAAATTAAAAATACTTCTTCAAAATTTCCCTTTGAAGAAAAAAAATAAACATCTTTAATTGCCAGCAGATGGATTATAGACTTAATATTAACATGTTGAGAGGTTTTCAATTACTGCAAATTTACTAGCATTTTTTCAGTCTCTATTGAGCCACTTCCTTGTGAGCAGTTTTTGTGGAGAGATGACAGAGAAAGAAAAGGGGGAGAGTGCAGCACACCAGGATTGTGCAAGAAAAGCACTCCCCTTGAAGTAGCTGGAGAGAATGGGAGAGAAAGAGTGAAAACACTCACAGGAAACCGAACAAGAAATCTGTTCCTCAAAACCACTGATGGGAAGAAAGGAGAAGGTTTTAATACCACCAGGATTCTATAAATAGTGAAGCACAGAATCTGAAGTTTAGAATCTCAGTGCCAGGTGGTGCTCTGGTGAGGAAGCAAGGATAATCCCCAGGAGAAGGCAGCAGGGTCTGAGTGGTCCACATGCCACATGGGGAGAAAGAGTTACCCTGCTTGGAGTGCATTTGGTAGAGACCATATGGCCTCCCCACAAGCAAAGGTCCCAGTGGACCCTGGAGAGGAGCCATGTTTGCTGATATTGGGACAAAGACACCAGAGTGCAGTGAAACCTGGCACCAGCTGTATATTGTAGTTTGCCATAATCTCTGAACTTCTGCCATTGAACAATCAGATAAACATTTTTTGGGGTAAGCTTTCACCTGGCCATTGTTCACACAACCCCATCTGAGATAAAACTCTGGAGTGAGGTGCTGCCTGGCAGGGGGGACAGGTTGGACACATAAAGGGTAGAGGCAGGGTAGAAGCCCAAGACAAAGGAGGGGATCTTGATCTCTGGTCAGTGAGAGATGAAATTCCTGTGTCAGAGACTAGAGAGCTGGGTAAAGCCATTTCCACTTCTAGCATGTGCACACATGCATGTGCACTCACACGCACACTGCGTTCATCCATCCCAGTAAACTAAGCAGCGCCACCTAGTGTAGAAAGAAGCCATTACACCAAGTCCTGCCCAACTGTGCCCTCCAGGCGCATCCCCTAGAAGAACAGCACAAGTCGAAACTGGATATAACTTTATTTGGGTTTTATTCTGTTTGCTGTTTCATTTATTTGTTCGTTTCCTTTGCTTCCATTTTTGTTTAAATTGTTTCTTTTGTTTTTTTTTCTTTTTTTTTTCCTTTTTCCCCCCCTTTCTTCCTCATTCTTGGTATAGGAAGAGAAATATTTATTTTTTTACTTTATCTTTTATTTTTTAAATTTTTATTCTATTTCATATTCTTTATTTCATTTTATTCTACTTTATTATTTAATTTTTTTCTTAATTTTTAAATTTTTTCTTACCTTTTTTTATTTTCTTCCCTTTTTTTCTCTAGTCCATCATGCTTCCTTCAACAAGCAGACCAAAACACACCTAAGATCTAGCTTCCGGTATTTGATTTTTTGTTTTCTTTTTAATATGTTAACTTTCAGTTTTTACATTATGAATTTTTTTTCTCTAAAATAACAAAACAAAGGAATTCACCCCAAAAGAAAGAAGAGGAAGAAATAACAGCCAGGAGCTTAATTGATCACAGACGTAAACAAGATATCTGAACTAGAATACAGAACCATGATAATAAGAATACTAGCTAGGGTTGAAAAAAGTGTAGAATCCCTTTCTGTAGAGATAAAAGAAATAAAATCTAATCAGGACAAAATTAAAAATGTTGTAACTGAGATGCAATGTTGAATGGATGCCATGATGGCAAGGATGGATGAAGCAGAGCAGCGAATGAGCAACTTGGAAGATAAAATTATAGAGAATAATGAAGCAGGAAAAAAAGAGGGAAACAAAGGCAAAAGATAACAATACAAGATTTAGAGAATCCAGTGACTTATTAAAAAGGAATAACACCCAAATCATAGGAGTCCCAGAAGATGAAGAGAGAGAAAAAGGGACAGAAGTTTTTTGTGAGCAGATTATAGCAGAAAGCTTTCCTAATCTGGAAAAGGACACAGACATCAAAATCCAAGAAGCACAGAGAACTCCCATTAGATTCAATAAAAACCAACCATCAACAAGGCATATCATTCACAAAATAATATGCAGACAAGGAAAGAATTATGAAAGCAGCAAGAGAAAAAAAATCCTTAACATATAAGGAAAGGCAGATCAGGCTCATAGCAAACCTATCCACAGAAACTTGGCAGGCCAGAAAGGAGTGGCAGGATATAGTCAATGTGCTGAATCAGAAAAATACGCAGCCTAGAATTCTTTATCCAGCAAAACTGCCATTCAAAACAGAAGGAAAGATAAAGAGTTTCCCAGACAAACAAAAACTAAAAGAGTTCGTGACTACTAAACCAGGCCTGCAAGAAATTTTAAGGGGGATTCTTTGAGTGGAGAAAAAAGAGGAAATGAAACATAAAAAATCAAAAGCAACAAAGACTAGAAAGGACCAGAGAACATCACCAGAAACACCAACTCAACAGGCTACACGGTAGCACTAAATTCGTATCTTTCAGTACTCACTCTAAATGTCAATGGACTAAAGGCTACAATCAAAAGACATAAGTGTCAGAACAGATAAGACACTAAGGGACACCTGGATGGCTGAGTTGGTTAAGCATCTGACTTTGGCTCAGGTCATGATCTTGCAATCCATGAGTTTAAGCTGCATTGGGCTCTGTGCTGACAGCTCAGAACCTAGAGCCTGCTTCAGATTCTGTGTCTCCCTTTCTCTTTGCCCCTCCCCAGCTCTCACTCTGTCTCATTCTTTCTTTGTCACAAAAATAAACATTAAGAAAAAAAAAAAGAAACCAAGACCCATCTATATGCTGCTTACAAGAGACTCATTTTAGTCCTAAAGACACCTGCAGATTGAAAGCAAAGGAATGGAGAACCATCTGTCATGCTAATGGTTGTCAAAAGAAAGCTGGAGTAGCCATACTTATATCAGACAAACTAGATTTTAAAATAAAGACTGTAACAAGAGAGAAGGGCATTATATGATAATTAAGGAGTCTATCCACCAAAAAGATCTAACAACTGTAAATATTTATTCCGCCAATATGAAAGCACCCAAATATATAAGTTGATTAATCATAAACATAAAGAAACTCATTGATAATAATACCATAATAGTAGAGGACTTCAACCCACTTACAACAATGGATTGATCATCTAAGCAGAAAATCAACAAGGAAATAATGGCTCTGAATTGCACACTGGACCAGATGGACTTAACAGATATATTCAGAATACTACATACTAAAGCAGCAGAATACACATTCTTCTCAAGTGCGCATGGAAGATTTTCCAGAATGTCACATACTGGGTCACAAATCAGCCCTCAATGAGTACAAAAAGATCGAGGTCATACCTTGCATATTTTCAGACAACAATGCCATGAAACTAGAAATCAACTACAAGAAAAACTTTGGAAAGACCATGAATACTTGGAAATTAAAGAGCATCCTACTAAAGAATGAATGGGTTAACCGAGAAATTAAAGAGGAAATTAAAAAGTACATGGAAACCAATGAAAATGAAAACACGACAACCCAAAAACTTTGGGATGCATCAAAGGCAGTCATAAGTCATAAGAGTCACAGCAATCCAGGCCTTCCTAAAGAAGGAAGAAAGGTCTCAAATACATAACCTAACCTTATACCTAAAAGAGCTGGAAAAATAACAGGAAATAAAGCCCAAAGACAGCAGAAGAAGAGAAATAATAAAGATTAGAGCAGAAATCAATGATATAAAAATAAAAATAAAAATAAAAATAAAAATAAAAATAAAAATAAAAATAAAAATAAAAAAAATGGTAGAATAGATCAGTGAAACCAGGAGCTGGTTCTTTGAAAGAATTAACAAAATTCATAACCCCCTAGCCAGATTGATCAAAAAGAAAAAAGAAAGGACCCAAATGAGTAAAATCACAAATGAAAGAGGAGAGATCACAACCAACACTGCAGGATTTTCCATATGAGACACTATCAATATTAAAATTGATAATTTTTATCATTAAAGATAAAAACTTTTCTCTCTCTCTCTCTGAAAACTACTCACCTAATACACTGTCACTGACCATATAGAACGTGTTAGCTCTTTTTAAAAAAAATTTTTAATGTTTATTTATTTTTGAGAGAAACAGAGACAGAATGCAAGTGGGTTGGGGCAGAGAGAGGGAGACAGAATCTGAAGCAGCTCCAGGCTCTGAGCTGTCAGCACAGAGCCTGATGCGGGGTTCAAACTCACGAGTTGCAAGATCATGACCTGAGCCAAAGTCGGACACTCAACTGACTAAGCCACCCAGGCACCCCTAGAAAGTGTTAGATCTTAAAATAAGTAAAAGCAAATGGAATACGGGGGTTCTAATCTTTGAGTTAAAGAAGGAAAGAGAACATACTAACATTTACTGAGATCTAGGTACTGTGTTGGACCCTGCAATGGGTGCAATGTATACATAATCTTATTTGGGCAGACCAGGGTTTTATTCTTGCATCTGGGGCAAGCAGCAATGCAAACTTGAGTGCCAGTTAATTGCTCTAGCTCAAACCTATGTCCTTTAAAATTATAATAAAATTATTTATTAATACCATAATTTTATTGACAAAATGATATTATTATAAGTATTATGGTCTATGGCAGGGCCTGTTCTTTCTCCAGCAGGTTTTAACATAGTCCAACATTTTTTCTTTTATTTCATTTTAAATCCAATTCTCTTTTTGGGGGTTAGACCAATAAAAACTACATGTCATTAGAGTTCTAAGTGCCTGTCTTCACTACAACCTAATGTAAAATAAGTAAAAATTTTATATCCACTATTGTTTATAAAGTTCTTTCACAAACATTATATTGATTCATTTATGTAACTGAGATCTACAATATGCAAATAATTGTGGAAGAACTTTTGAGTTTAGAATTGCCTGGTTAAAGAAAGAGTTGGTAATTTTTGGAGGCTTAAGGAGCTCAATGTTTCTCCTTCAACTTCTGAACTGACAGTCACAAGTGTCACACAGATGGAGATCAAAATATGTTATACTTTTCGTAAAGCTGAACTGGAAAATTTGTCTTAGATATCTAGACACAAGGAGGAACCTTAACACTTTACTGCTGATTAGTGTCCAGATTGTTCCCCACGTCATAAGCATAGCCTGAATTGCAAATTCTTCCATCAATACAATCCAGAAGCCCTATTATGGAAGAGAGAACACGTATTCAGAAAATAAGCCTCTCCAAAAAATGAAGATCCAGAAAACCTAAAATACTCTATGTTATAGACCGAATATTCGTGCTCCCCCAAACTTCATAGTTTCAAGTCTAATGCCCTATGTGGTGATATTAGGAGGTGGGACTTTTGGGAGGTGATTACATTATGAATGCAAAGCCCTCGTGAATAGTACCAGTGCCCTTATAAAAGAGACACCAGAGAGTTTCTTTGCTGCTTCCACCATGTAAGGTTATAGTGAAAATAGGACTGTCTATGAACTAGGAAGCAGTCTCTCACCAGACACAGGAATTTGCCAGCTCCTTATCTTGGCCTTTCCAGCTGCCAGGACTGTGACAAATGCATTTTTGTTACATATAAGCTACCCAGTCTGTGATACTCCACTATGGCAGCCCTTATAGACTAAGAAATATAAGAACTTCCTTCTCCCAGACTCATTAATTGACTAAGTTGCCCCTTCAATGGCAGGTATGAAGTTTCCATGAAGTTGCAAAAGGAAGATAAGATTTCTCTCCTACTTGATGACTGAATATTTTAAATGTGTTGTTGTGAGAATTAAGTAATCTACTTTATATTAAGAAATTAGCATTAGTAAATGTTAGTTAGAAAATGGCAATTATTTTTGAATAGACAGTATGGCCTTTGGTGGGGGAAAACACTGTTTGGACAGTAGATTTTTAATTCATGATTTTTTCTTTACTATTTGACCATGAGCAAGTTAGAGGATTTTTTTTTAATTTCCATTTATAAAATTTGGAACTAACTTCCAGAGGATTTGTGAATATTAAAATAAAAATAAAACAGAGAAGATATATGTAAATCATTGAAGCTGCAACATGACATACATCCATCAATGGTAACAGTTATTTTGACCCATAAGTTTAAATTTGGAAGTCTGCCTGTAGAATCAAGTATCATTTGTTGATTCATAATAAACTGTCATGTATTCTTAGATCAACTACTATTCAGCAGGCACTGTTTTGGGCATATGAGTTACAATACGAAAATAAACATTAAAAGATCCCAGACTTAGAGAAACTCAGATGACAGACAGATTTAATTGTTAGCTATCATAAATATAAATGGAATATAAATATACAAAAGATCTCACTCCATTCTTCAAATAATCAAGATTACTCCCTGGTAATTTTATATGAGTAGTAGACTTAATTTTCCTCACATACATACCAGAAAGATAAAACAAACACACATGAGTGCATGCACGCTTGTACACACACACACACACACACACACACACACACACACACACACAGAGTACAGAAAGAAAAACCATGAAACTAAGCCTCTCCTTATTTGCTTTTGTTAGAAGTGGATAAGTTTAAAAAAAAAAAATGAAAGGTTTTTATGGTTCCACCTAAGACTCAAGTTTGGAAATACATGTTGTAGCCAAATGCCAAATAGATAGTGGAAGTAAAAGACCTCCCTCGCCCAGAAAAGTGAAATGAGACAAAAGTAAAAGACTGAACAGCAAAGATATTTATTCCTAGTTGAAATGTTCAGCAGCAGAAGTTCTATAAAGAAATTCCAGAACATGGGAAGAACAATGGGATAGACATCACCAGAGATAAGTCAACATGGTAGCTAAGCAGATATGAGGCCAAAGATAATAGGGGATCTTAAGATATGTCCTCAATTCTGATTAGCTTTGTACAATCTGCAGACATTTGATTATGTTCCGTATCTTATGTTTTACCTGCTTTACAAAACTTAAATAATAAGGGCTAAATAGCTTCTAGATAGTTTTGTCTCTAGAATATGAGATTCTGCCTTTAGAAAATGGATTTAAGGGGCGCCTGGGTGGTGCAGTCGGTTAAGCGTCCGACTTCAGCCAGGTCACGATCTCACGGTCTGTGAGTTCGAGCCCCGCGTCAGGCTCTGGGGTGATGGCTCAGAGCCTGGAGCCTGTTTCCGATTCTGTGTCTCCCTCTCACTCTGCCCCTCCTCCGTTCATGCTCTGTCTCTCTCTGTCCCAAAAATAAATAAACGTTGAAAAAAAAATTTTTTAAAAAGAAAAAAGAAAATGGATTTAAAATGTATATGCTTCTCTTTATTTAGATCTTGCACCTTTTTAACTAAATGTCATATTGAGAATTATATAAGTTTATCAAAACAAGTTCATTTTGTCATTTCTGTTCTTAGTTGATTATTTCTAGTGCAGCTAAGAATATTTAAGGCTTCTTTTTTTTCCATGGAAAATAAACACTACTTTTATTCTCCTTTATTTTTGCACTAAAAAGATAGCATTTTCTTTCTTCCTCTTAATAGGCTAAAAACATTATTTCTTTCTGTATTCAAGGAAAGGGAAAATAGGGGTGCTCGGGTGGCTCAGTCAGTTAAGCATCTGATCTCACAGGTGGTGAATTCAGGTCATGATCTCACGGTTCATGAGTTCAAGCCCTGCATCAGGCTCTGTGCTGAAAGCTTTGAGCCTGGAGACTGCTTCAGATTCTGTCTGTCTCTCTCTCTCTCTCTCCCCCACTCTGCCCCTTCCCTCCTTGAGCTCTCTCTCTCTCTCTCTCTCTCTCTCTCTCTCTCTCTCTCTCAAAAGTAATAAATATATAAACTTTTTTTTAAAGAAAAGGGAAACTATACTTTTTTTCACTCAATGATTTAAGAACATTGTTTTAATAATCTATTGAAGTCTATGAAAAACAAAACAATACTGCATATTAGCAGAAGAAAAAAGTAGAGAATAGGTATTTAGTGAATGAGACAGTGAAATAAATACAAGAGAGAAAATCTGAGTACAGGGGAGAAGAAAAAGAAGTGAACTACAATAATGGTAGTATTTCCCAACTGGGGGGCTTTGCTGTTTACATAAAAGCTACTTAAGAAAGGAGAGGATCAGCTGCCAGGTGAGTAAATCTAGGACTCTTTCTGAGAAAATGGTTCATGTGACTATTAGTCCTAAGAGCTGAGACATCATTCACTAGTGCACCAGTCCTCACTTGACTTGAGAATTTCCCACCACCTGCTACCAGAACCTTTGTCAGGTGACTCTCCATCAATATCCAAAGAAGACCCCTCTCCAACTCCATCTGTTAACTTGCTTATTTCCTGTCCATTGGAAATGACCCAGTCTATGCCATGCTTAGATTCTTCTCTGTCTTCTTTTTATAACCAGATGTGAACTCTATCCTTCTAACATCCAGAAGAGTCAACAGCCTCAGGAGGAAGTAGAACCCTGTGGACCAATGGGGATGGTCTGGGGAAGAACCAAAACTGGCTTTTGGAGGTAAGATAAATGGAACAGATTGAAGGATACCTCATTACATTAGCACTTGAAAACAGACAGCAATTGTAGAGCCTCCAGCCATTTTACCAACCTATTCTTCATTATAGACATCATCTAGGATACTCTGGATTAAGCAAATTACAGTTGCCTGCCAGGAACACAGCCCAAAACACCCAGCATTCATCGTCAATTTAATTAAGTGCCAGGTGGAGCACAACAGAAAGTACTTGCAGATCCACCCATCTACGAACAAAAGACTTAAATCTTTGGCTTCTTTGGCCCAAAGGAGACAAGAGTAGGATTTGCTGCAGCTCTGGGGGAAGGGAAGGAGCTGGAAGCCTTACTTCCCATATTGGTACAATACTACTGAGAGAGACACCCAACACTGGGCCTGCCCTTTGCAGCTGTGTGTCTTAGGAAAATACTTTTTTCCCCTGATGATCATAACAATTAAAACAGGAGCAAAAAATTCCTCAAAATTTTGTAATTTTGATTTGTGATTGTATTTGTTTACATTTCAGTAACAGGCATGAGAGGCAAGGCACTGTCTTCCCTCTTTGGGAAAGGTTCACAGAAATATCTCATATGGTTGTGCAAATAAAGCTTGTATAGTATTCAAAAAAATCTATTTGGTTTTCTGAACTTGGCTGTCAAATCAGATTCCACAGAATAACAATGTTAACTATCAGCTCTAGCACTGCACATTCTCAGTTTTGAAGTTCAATGAAACCTAACTGACCTGCTTTGGGTGAACACTGGCCAGTCACGATGGCCAGGGATTAAGTCAAATTTATTTGAACCATAGACACCGAGAATGCAGAGGATATAGATTCCCATAGAGACATCCTTTAATTTAAATAATAATAAAAAAAGTTCACAACAAATGGTAGATAAACCATTCTCCAGGAAGTAAAGACTTAAAGCCATTAAAATGTCAAATGGAAATACAAAGAATTAATGATGTATTAATTAGAATCACATTTTAAAAATTTGATTAAATGTCTCCAAAGTTCATGCGGAAATTAAATGTAAACAAGAAAATCTTGAAAAAGTGGAATAACAATTTGCCATAGTTGACATTAAAAGTCATAATAAGTCACCATAATAAAACATAGTATAGTATCAGTGGAGACAGAGGCAAATAGATATATGAAACAGAATCTAGAAATAGATCCAATTAAGATATAAATGAGGAAGGTAACATGACAGTAAAAGGAAGGGATAAATTATACAGGTAAATTAAATGGGCCAGCAGATGATTCATTTAAATTTTTTTTAAACGTTTATTGATTATGGAGAGTCAGAGCAAGACAGAGCATGAGCATGGGAGGGGCAGAGAGAGGAGACACAGAATTTGAAGCAGGCTCCAGGCTCTGAGCTGTCAGCACAGAGCTCTACGCGGGGCTCAAACTCACCAGTTGTGAGATCATGACCTCAGCCAAAGTTGGAAGCCCAACAAACTGAGCCACCCAGGCGCCCCAGCAGATGATTCATTTGCAGGAAAATAAATTACATCCCTACTTTGCACAGTAACCAAAAAATAAAATCTATATAGATTAAATATCTTAAGATAATAACAACAATAATAGAACAATTATAGCTAATAATTATTGAGTTCACAATTTTCCAAGCACTGTTATAAAGCATTGTTATAATCTAGCCAATTAATATTCCAACCATCTTTGTTTTACAGATAAGGGAACTAAAGTACAGAGAATCCAAATATTTGCTGGTAACTATGGAGTAAGAATTTTGGACCAGAGCAGATCTTTTGCACTTAATTTTTATTCTAAATTATTTCTGTAAATAATTTATTTAATTATTTCTTTTAAATTAATTATTGTATTCTAAACCTATAAAATAACAAGAAAAAGATATGAATATCTTAGTATCTTTAGTATGGTAGGAATAGGTATTTTTCTGAATATTAGGATTCAAGAAATGTTGAATTTCTTTATTTCTCTAAATCAAAATTAATCTCCTTGGAAACTCTATTCAGAGTAGTAGGCAATTCAATCAGTGATTGGAAAGAAGGGATCTTTCTTTTCCTAGAGTCTTTTGTTTTGTTTGTTTTTAATGTTTATTTTTGAGCGAGACAGGCACAGAGACATAGCACAAGCAGGAGAGGGGCAGAGAGGAAGACACAGAATCTGAAGCAGGCTCCAGACTCCCAGCCATCAGCACAGACCCGGTCGGGGGGCTCAAACCCTCAACACGGGAGATGATGACCTGAGCCAAAATTGGACACTTAACTGACTGAGCCACCTTCTCCTAGAGTCTTAAGGGTGACAATCTTTGTATTAGTTTCTATTACTATATAACAGTTTACCACAAATTTAGCAATTTAAAAGAACACAAATTTCTTATCTCAGTTCCAATGGGAGAAAAGTCCAGGCATAGCTAAACTGGATTTTTTGTTCAGGGTCTCACCAGGCTGAAATCTTAACCTTAGCTGGGCTGTGTTATCTGGATTTGAGGTACTCTTCCAAGCTCATCCAGGTTGTTGGAAGAATTAAGTTTCTTGCAGCTGTAGAATCAAGGTTCCTATTTTCTTGCCATAAATTGGGGTCACCCTCAGCTCCTAGAGTTTCCTTTAAGATCCTAGCCACATAGCCCTCTGACAACATCAACATTGATTTTTCTTCTTCAATGCCAGCAGGACAATCTCTCTTGGTCCACTAAGATTGTGTCTTATCTAATATAATGTTATCACATAACATTTCCCCCCACATTGGTCCACAACAAAATCTAAATGAGGTTGATTTCTGGGCACTAGGCAATTTCATCTTTTGGTACTGTAACTCATATACAACATAGGAAGTGAGAAAATGTAAACATTTAGATACCAACTTAAGACAGCAAAGAAATAATATCTCTTATTCTCTCTAGTTTTTTATACAAATATAATCAATTATAAACAAATAAACCCTAGATTATCTCTCCAAATAATTAGGGCATATAACTAAAAACATATAAACAAAAAGATCAAAGAACTGACTAAAGTAAAAATATTCATTTGGTAAAAGACCCCATAAATAGTATTGAAATACAAAGGACAGACCACTGGAAAAAATATTCCTAGTTTACATGACAGAGAAATACAAAGAACAACTTCAAATTGTAGGAGCAAACAGCTCTTACAAATTAATAAGTAAAATAACTCAATTGAAAAATAGTAAATGTTATGAACAAATAACTTACAGAATAGAAAATGTAAAAGGATAATAAACATATTGTAAGATGTCTGGCATTACCAGAAGTCAGGAAAATGCAAATTTAAACCAGTAATGAAATATCATTTGTCACTGTTGCACTTGAAAGGTATAGAAGAATAAATATTCTTACACATTGTTGGTGGTAGTGTAAATTATAGAAATTTGAGAAGTAATCTGACAATATTTATTAAAATTTTAAATATGTGTACTTCTGGAACCAGCATTTTCTTCTGTGAAATTTCTCTACAGATATGAGAGCATCAATAATTGAGAGATACAGGAATGAGTGCAATTAATATAAAAATTCTAGTACAATGTTGATACATTGAAGATCTGTATCTTTAATCAGATCTTCCTCAACTTAACGATTGGGTTATGTTCTGATAAACTCATCATAAGTTGAAAATATCATAATATCAAAATGCATTTAATACATCTTACCTACTGAACATCATAATTTGGCCTAGCTTACATTAACATGCTGAGAACACTTACATTAACCTACAGTTGGACAGAATCATCTAACGCAATATGAATATCTCACGTACTTCACTGAATGCTGTGTGAGAAACAGAATGGTTGTGTGGGTGCAGGATGATTCTAAGTGTATCAGTTGTTTACCCTTGTGATCACGTGGCTGACTGGCAGCTGTGGCTCACTGCCATTGCTCAGCATCGTGAGAGACTACTTTGTTGCGTATCGCTAGCCCAGGAAAAAATTCAAAATTTGAAGTACAGTTTCTACTGAATGCATATCACTTTCACACAATAATAAAGTCAAAAAATCATGGTGTGAACCATTGTAGGACAGGAACCATCTGTATAGAAAATGGTTGCATGTGCACTGAATTCATTTTATAGAAAGCTATAAACTGTTAAAAGTAACAAATGTTTATCTAATGTATATCAATAAGGAAGGATGTCCATGGCATTTTTTTCCCATGGGAACAATTAAGTCAAAATGTTTTAAATATAACCTCATATTTTTTAAAATGAAACAAATTAAACAAAAGAAAAATTTTAATATGTGCATATTTGAACAAGGTACCATTTTGGAAAGATACAGTATACACTAAAAACAAGCAATTTTTGTTCTATTTCTTTATATTCAAACAATATAAGTGCTTTTAATTTTTGCAGGACTATATTACTGCCATGTAAATCTCATTTATCATTAAATATATATGACCTTGATGGAAGAAAATGTTTTGCACTATTTCTTTCCTAATCTTTAAAATACTTGCTTCCGTGATTTTGCTTTCCATGTATTTTGCTTTTCCCTTCTGCACAAAACATCTTTCTGACCACAATGCTAATGGCTCTAAGTCACCTAAGACTATTTCTACATTTCCAACTGTATGGTACTTTTGTTTGTGTATTATTTTTAACTAAGTTAAGTATTGACTATTTCGTAAAATATTAGTTTTTGAAAAGATATACTAAATATATTAGACAAGAGAGGTGAAACTACTCTGTTGAATGATTGGTTTGTGCCACAAAACTTGCTAATTGCTTTCAATGTCCGTAAACTTGAAATGTATTCTTACAAACTCTTATCTACAGAGCAGTCAGCAGACTCTGCATACTAATATAAATAGAGACAAAAAACAAAAACAAAAACAACCCAGAATAAATGAATTTGACTTGAAATAGAGTTAAGAGGGAGAACCAGAAGCAACAGGAAGGGACCAAAATCTGTTTATTCTTACATAAATTGGTCATTTTCCCTTCAGCAGGCTGTTTCCATTCTGCTTTCTTAAGCAGACCTGAAGTAAGATGTGATTGTGATGCCGTTATGATTCTGAAGGCAGTGTACAGGATAGTGCCTTATAGAACCATGTAAGTAAAGTTACATATGTTAGTCCTTTTCACAGTCAGCTAAAAATAATCCCGTTTATTTTCTCTTGACACATTTTACTCCCATTCAGAAGATTCTTATTGGTGTTCTTTAGTTTTCAACACTATTTCATGCATGTAAACTTGACAGTCAAATGATTGTTTTTATATTGCCTTCATCTACTTGGACAGCCAAAACAAAATGCCATAGAGTGTTTGGTTTACACAACAGAAATTTATTTTATCTCAGTTCTGGAGGCTAGGAAGTCTAAGAACAAGATTCAGCACATTTTTTCTGGTGAGGCCTGTAGCTTTAGACAGCCACCTTCTTGTTGTTCCTTCACATGGCCTTTCCTCAGTATGTGGAAATGGGGAAAGAGATCTCTCTTCTCCTTTTTATAAACCACCAATCTTTTGGATTAGGACCCCACCCTTGTGACTTCGTTTAATCTTCATCATTTCCTAAAAGCCTGATCTCCAAATATAGTTATATTGGGGATTAGGGCTTCAAAATATGAATTTGGGGACACAATTCAGTTCACAGAACATATGAATGGAACGTTTATTATTTTATTTCACTTACTTATTTCAAAGTAATTTCTAAATATCTATTACAAACATAGAACGTGAAAGATACAGTGGTGTATACAATTATACTATACACAAAATATATTACTGTACACAATTATCCTATAATGCAGTCACTTTATGTAAGTCTATTTATTCACTCTTTAATTTATTCTTTCAGTAAACATTTTAGAAGCCTATTCTAGGCACTATGAAACAGAAAACTACAGAATATTGAGTGAATAATTTTAATATTTAAAATTTTGGAAAAATTTGAGATGTTTGTATTGTCAAATCAAATAACTAGCCACTGATATGTTTTATCATCTGCTGTATAGCCAACATTCTAAGATGTTTTGAAGAGTAAAAATGGCAGCATATAATACAGACTTTGCCATTAAAGGCATAATATGTTCATTAATCTCTAATATTCCTGGGAATAATTACTAACTAACTCAGTTATCTGTGGGTCACCATAGTGCTGTAAAATGAATGATCACAAGACTTCCATGGCAATAGACTATTATTTTTACTCACAAGCCTATATCTTAGCAGCTGGGCACCTCTCCTGACTGAGTTGGGCTCAGTAGAGGCCATCCATGCATCTGTGATCTGTTGTCTAACTATTCAGTTACACTGATCTTAGGTGGAGTCACATGTAGGCTTTCAGCTGGAAAAATTGAACTGACTTGATTCTACTTGATGCATCTCCTTGGGAAAGACAGCCAGGCTTGGTCTCAGGATGAAAGCATGAGAGCCACAGAAAAAGTGGAATGAATCATGTAAGACCTCTTAATGGTGAGTCTCAGAACTAGCACAGCATCATTTCCTAATAGTCTATTATATAAAACAAGTTACAAGGCCAGTCTAGATTTCAGGAGTAAAAAAGATGAATGCATCAGTTGAAATAAAGAACTAAAAAAGCACATTGCAAAGAGTGTAGATATTAGGGTGGATTGGTGGGTAGGTGAAGAATTGGGGCCAGTTTTGCAATCAATCTGCCACACCAGCATACATAAAAATAGGGGGTGGGAGTAAACGTTAATCATTAATCATTTCATAGGTAAGAGAAATCACCAAGTGAATCCACAAAGTTACCCAAGTTAGTAGGTCACAGATACTAAAATAAACTAAATCAAGAGAACTACTTAAAACTTAAACTGTCCTGTTGTCAAGAATGGATGGAAACAGTTTCAGATTACATACCCCTCTTCCAGGTACATGCACACATGTCAGTATTTTCATATATTCCCTAACCATTGGTCATTCTACTCAACTATATTATGACAAATGTAATATTTATAATTAGATGTAATCTTTCTGGGTTTTTTTTCCCTCTTAGGGGAAACCACAATTCCATTTCCTATTGTCACCACCCTAGTCAAATCTACCATCATCTGTTGCCTGCACTCGCGTCCTGACTTTGAATACAATTCACTACATGGGAGCCAGAGCAATCTTAAACACACACATGCACATACAATTTAAGTATTGGCTACTGCTTTTTAATATGTACCATCTTTAATATGGCATTTCGTAATCTGATTTTTGCTTCAGTTACTTAAAGGAGCCTTATTCAAACTTCCCTCAGGACGTTAGTACATTCTGTTCCTTCAGGGTAATGAACATTTCATGTTAATTCTTCAGATTTTAGATGTATCTGTATTTTCCTAATCTTTTCCATTTGCTTGAATAGAAACCCTTCTATATGTTTATACAGATCCCCATTATTATTAAATAACATTTATTATAATTTGAAGTTATATTCTTAGGTGATTCTTTGATCAACATCCACTCACCCTTTCTCCCTACGAAACATACCCCATACTGTAAGCTTCCTTAGAACATGAAAAGTCTGTTTTGCTTAACATTTTATGTGCCTACCCAATGGCTAATGATGTGGAGAACAAAGGCAAAAGAAAAAATTCAATTTCCTTACAACTTACAGCCCACTGACAAGTCCTTGAGACAGGCAGAGTGACCTTCCCCAAGAAGCTTAGCTGCCTTGATGTTAAGACTTTACTGAGGGCAAAGGCAACCTTAGCTTAACATTAGCCCGACCTCTAAGATCCTGTAAGTCTCCTTTCACATATAAAAATTCCTTTGGAAACTTCCTTTATCTCTACCTTCCCAAAATATGTGTTAGCAATGATCCTCCAAGCATATGGCCCACTGACATATATTTGAAGGGTCTGATGATTAAGGTTTTACCGGATGGTAGTAAATGCCCTTACCCTAACAACAGCTAGCCCCTCAAGGTCCTTGCTTCCAAATTCCTTAGAGACTTATGTTATCCCTAACCGACCCCCCCCACCCGCACAGCTTGTAAGTACATAATCAGCCATTCTTCACAGCCCCAGTGCAGCTGCCCATAGGTCCCATCCCTGTGCTTTAAGAAAACCACATTTTTTTTTTTTTTTGCAACAAAGACATCTCAAGAATTCTTTCTTGACCATTCACTCAGGAGCACCAACATTTTCACATTAGCTAACACATAGTAAACATTCAATAACCCTCATTGACTGGATACACAAATCGTGTGTGCATATTAAAGCTTTCAAGATTAGCAACAATAAATTTTCTCTTCCTAAACCATGGCCATCAGAACCTGATTGCACAATATAAATATTCAGGACTTAACTAAATATCAAGCTACTCCACCTGTTTCTCCGTTCAGTTTTTGGAGTCACTGAAAGAAAGTTGCCATGGAGGTTCATACTGGGCATTTCATAACTCTGATATAAAACGTTGTATCAAGTCACTGAAAGTTTGAGTTTGAGGTTTGTTATTGAATCATAGTCTAGCCTATTTTGACAAGTACAGATGTTAAAATGTATAAAGTTATTAGCAGGCTTTTTAATAAATAAGCATGCAAAGTTTATATTTGGACATTCTTTTTTGAAGAAGTAAAATATCTAGGTATATTTTAGATTTTAAGTTTCTGCTTCACTGGGGCACCTGGGTGGCTTAGTCCGTTAAGCATCAACTTCAGCTGGGGTCACCATCTTGCAATTCTTGAGTTTGAGGCCCGCGTTGGGCCCTGTGCAGACAGCTCAGAGCCTGGAGCCTGCTTCGGATTGTTTCCCTCTTTCTCTGCCCTCAGCTGCTCATGCTCTGTCTCTCTCTTTCTCTTTCAAAAAAAAATAAACATTAAAAATATTTTTTAAGTGATAAAGTTTCTACTTCAGAATCACCAATCTCTAATTTAAAGATTACAGTCATAATCTTTAAAAGAATACTAAATGCCATAAGCACTAAGTACATTTTCTCTGATTAGAATCCACAAATATTCCTGTGATAAAGAATTATCAACTTTGCTACAATTTTTGTGTTCAGAAAATTTAACTCAATTAGATCTATGTCATCACTAAAATCTACAATTTTTCTTCAAAAAGCTATTCATTGTGCAACTGTAGTTTAATTTAAAAAAAAAACTTAGATATGAACCACTGAAAACTCTAGATTTAAATTTCTTTGGACTATGTTATACTGTCTATCTATCAGGGCTCTCTTCTTTGATTTAAGTTATTTGTGTATTACATTCTCTAATGAGGAATTTACTGTTTTTATTTTCAAATACTATCATTTTGCCTTATTTGACAAATTTACATCTTTTTTTTTAATTTTTTTTTAACGTTTATTTATTTTTGAGACACAGAGAGACAGAACATGAACAGGGGAGAGGCAGAGAGAGAGGGAGACACAGAATCTGAAACAGGCTCCAGGCTCTGAGCTGTCAGCACAGAGTCCGACGCGGGGCTCGAACTCACGGACCGCGAGATCGTGACCTGGCTGAAGTCGGACGCTTAACCGACTGCGCCACTCAGGAGCCCCAACAAATTTACCTCTTAATTAGTGTGCCCACAGAGAAAATCTCTTAAGTTCCCCTTCTTTGAGTTTCATGTGTAGTGCTTTAGTATTTGGCACAGAATCCATATGTATAGAAGATCATTTCCTTTCTTTAGCAGCTTATCTTTTCCCCTCTTTGCTTCCTATGGTTTTATAAAATACAAAAGGTTGCTTTCAATTATACACTTATAAAACTTTTTAGAACTATTTATGTTTATGTAATTTGAAATTTCACTTCCCAACTTCAATCCTGGGACCCAGAATTTAATCTCTCGTCTATGGCTTGCAGTCATCCCTTTAGTCAATATCAAACATGATGACAGAGGAGGCAAAAGTGGGGTGCAGGCAGTTCCCCATAAAATTGCATGTTGATTGATTGGCTGGAGAGGGGTAATCTCTGGGTAAGTTCTTATTTAGCATTTTAAAGCACGGTGTTTTATCTAGCTTGAGAAAGGAAGAATTTAAAATTGGTTCTTCAATGTTTTATAATGTGTTAAGCATGTCAAAACACTTTTTTCTAGAGTTCAATTCTTTTTTAATGAATTCAAACTAATATTCTATAATAACTTCATAGGGATTACTTTAAATGTATTTTATGATGTGATTTTATAATTAATTATAGGTGACTCTATGAATTAACTGCCTGTGATTTTGAGCCATAACATTCAAACACACGTTGATTCTAAACAATCTGATATTTACACATGATTAGCCTTTGTTACAGTCAGTCTTGTTTAAATTAGCTAAGTGAATGAAAAGAAAAGGGTTTTAATATTGAAATGTTAAAAAGTGTACTCATATAAATAATCATCTATATAGACATGTAAAGAATAGCTCTTTAAAGTAAAAATTTATTTGTTCTCTTGTGGGCTGATACCAAAGCTCATTATTTAAAAAAAGAAAGAAAAGATTTAAATAATTACTTAACCCTTAAAAAAAGCCCTCCAACAGTTTTATAGGGTTTTTATCAGTTAAAATGAAAAAAAAAAGAAAAAAAACTTAATCACTATCTATAAAAAAAAAAAGACACCCATGTCTTAAATATACAGTCATCATTGTTGAGATTTGAGTTCAAAGGAAAGCTAAACCTTCAAATGGTAATCTATTGTATCATTTGCCCTCTTTATATAAAACTAAACTAGAAATTAAAATAAGATAAAATAAATAAAATCTAAAAGAGTTTTTCTTTTTTCCACAAGAGGAAATTAACTTACTAGAGATTTCTATACATTTCTTTATGTAATCAGGCCAAGGAACTGCTACGAATAAAGGGGAAGAGGGAAATGGCAGTCCAACAATGAAAGTAATAATAGTGAATCTTGTGAGGCTTTTGCTTTTTTTTTGTTCCACTCAGTATCAGTAAAAAATGATACTCTGCCCTGTGATCTTTATACTTTCATTGAGTTGTTATAAGCTTGTTTTCCTTCTAGTTTGCCTTTACACACAGCATGATTGACATATATCTATATCTATATCTATATCATCTATATCTATACATATGTACCTCAAGCTCAGCAAATTTGAAATATTTTGCCAACATTTTATAAGGATTGTGTTTTTACAGTTTATTGCCAAAAAGACAGATGAAAGACCTGAGCCAAAATCAAAAGTCAGTCTCTTAACCAAGTGAGCCACCCAGACACCCTGACCATGTTGTTTTTAAGATAGGGATAGAAGGGTGCCTGGATTTAAGATAGGGATAGAAGGGTGCCTGGGTTCCATCCCAGGGTTATGGGATGGAACCCTACGTCAGGCTCTGTACTGAGAGTGAAGCCTGCTTGAAATTCAATCTCTCTCTCCCTCTGCTCCTCACCCCCATTCACATTCTCTTTCTCTCTCTCTCTCTCTCTCTCTCTCTCTCTCTCTCTCTCAAATAAAAAAAAAACAGGAATAGAGATAGATAAAGACCTGGAATGTGAATGTGGATATGGAATATTATAGACATAAATGTAGATATGTATGTGCAAAGCCAAGTATCTCCGATAATTCCAAAAACCATTACCACTAGAGATTCCAAAGAAATTAGTATTGACTTCACAAAATAATTGACCTTTAGCAACAGATATACTTATTTGAAGACATAAATGAAGAGTTTAGACAAATTTCATACAATATTTTCACACTTCATCAATGTATTATAGTTTCCCAAGCAATACCTGTTATTTTAACTGCAGAAATATCTTTCTTCTTTTGGCTATTAGGAAGCTAACTAGAAATAAGTATTAACTTTACTAAATGATGATGATGACAATGATGATGTGGTAATGACAACAATAATAAAGGTTAGTGTAAAGGTGGCTTATAGGCAATGAACTTGAATAATGGAAACCTGAGTAAGGTAGCCGGGCCCACAGTAACCCCCTGCTGAATACAAACAGACCCATTAGGCAACCCACTTCCAAATATCTGTATGCCCTAACTGACCAATGGGTTACTTACACTAAGGCACAGTTGCCAAAAACAGAAAATTCCACATATGCCCATACCTCCTCACCTTCTCCCTTTAACTACAGCCCCCACCACTGCCTCCTGGCAGTCTCTGCTTTGCTGTTCTGCCTGCCCCTCCCTTGCCTTGCAGTGTATTCAATAAACTTCTATCTCCTTTGTTCTGCCGTGGGTGAATTCTTTCACTGCCTGTGCTGCCAGCTTCCACCCGATAGGGTCGTCCCACATTTGGTGGCCCCCATACAATCAGAAGACGCTACAGTTAGAATTTATTGAGCCCTTACTCTGTACTGGAGACAGATTTTTTTAACCTGCATAATCTCAATTCACACAACAAAATTATGATGCTGGTTTTATGAGTAATAGTATCAAAGACTTCAAATAAGGGAACTGGAGCTTATTGAGGTTTTAAACCTTGTCAAAGTTTAAATACTTACTTACAAGATCAGGTTGTAAATCATGATCTATCAAAATTTAGAACACAAGACTTTTGTATGCATTATAAGCATACTAGTAAGTCCTCAAATTGTGTAGCTTAATTTCAAAAGAAAGCAATGGGCAGATTTATCCTGAAAACATGCACATTTTTTTTCTTTTAGTTTGTCATTACTATTAATCTAGTAAGCCTAAATATGGTCTGATTACCATAAGTCATTAAGCTGGAGTGAGGCCACTTACGCACTCATTTGTGACCATCATCATGAATCTGCACAGGTAATAAAGTCAACATGCTATTACAGGTTGTCTACTTGCTTCTACTGGGGAATCATCTTCAATTTTACATCACTTTCAGTTAGATGATTTAAAAGATGCAAAACAAAGGTCCCAATGCTTAAGATGTTTTCCTAGGTGACACAATGATATCAACTCAAATACAGCTCCAGTTTCCTAATGTAGATTTCAGTGTATGTCTATAACACAATTATTATACATTTTTGGAACACAATTAACTGTAAAATATAATTGTATTTTATAAATAGTTCCATGCTTCAATTTTCCTTAATATAATGAGTCAGAAATGGTTTTGGTGGCTCTATCACTTTCAACTGTTTAGACTTTTCTATAGCTTTCTCAAGTTCCGGATGTGAATATTATTACTACTAATCCTACTTCATGTGATGATCTGATTAGAATGTGTATTTGTTATTTACCTAAAATGTGTATACTCAAATCATGCACATAATAACCTAAAAATAAAATAGTTAACTTTCTTAAAATTCTCAGTTTTGTCTCAAACTATTATTATTAAAATTTAAAGGAAAAATATTTTTATGTCCTTGATATCTGATTACATAGATATGTAGATAAATCTCTGATGAACGAGTCTTTGGGTCCTCTTTTCAAAGCAGTACACAGTTTCAAATTGGAAACCTCCTCAAACAAGCCATTTATGCAGCTTCTCTGTATCATCATCCTTTTAAACCAAAGGAAAAAGAGATACCAACTTTCAGACAAGACACTTAGCATAGACTGATGTTTTCTATTAAGACAAAAATAATATACTATCTAAATTTGAAATACAGAGAAGAAATTAGATGGATTTTAATGTAATCAGGTTTTTTTTGATTCTGGTCTTCAGAGCATTGAAAATGTCTTCCTTCGTTGAGAATTCTCAGCCTCCTCTTAATTATAATAATAAAAAATAACAATAACAAAAACAGAATAAGTAATCCTTTTGAAATCTTACTATGTACCAGGCACCCAGTTAAACACTCTACATACATTATCACGTGTAATTTTACCCCAGTGCTATGAGGAAACATATACTATTAACATCATCTCTAGTTCATGGATGAGAATACTGATGGTTAGTAATCAAAATATATATAAAACTAAAATTTTATTCTATGAGTATGAGACAATATAAATTACTTATAACACTGCTTCTCTTCATAATGCGTGTAAAATTAGTCATTTATTATGTTGAAGTTTTTCACTTTCCTCATTCATAACTTTTAGAATTTTTTTCCAGTTTTTTTTACTGATTAAAACCAAAATATTTTGTTCTTGTTGTGCCAATATATTTTTTTCTTCTAATTGTAAAAAAGTATTAATTTTGGGGTGCCTGGCTGGCTCTGTTGGTAGAGCATGTGACTCTTGATCACAGGGTTACGAGTTCAAGCCCCGTGTTGCGCCTAGAGTTTACTTAAAATACAAAAGAGCCTTAATCCTTAAAATAAGTTTTCAGTTAAGCAAAGACATTTTTTTTTGTCAAATTGTAGCATTTGCCTAGTTCTTCAGTTACCATCTTCACAAACCCATTATTATAAGCTTAGTATATCTGTACTACCAGAAACACATTATACAGTTGCAGAAAGTCCAATATATGGAGACCCTGGGTGTCAGAAAATATCTTACGGGATTTAAAAATCTTATCCTTATGAAAATTAGTTATTTTTAGATAGTTCTCAAATTTTTCCAACAAAATTTTTCTAATTTTATTACATTCAACTTAAGAATAATGATATTAGAAGAAGGCCATAATTCAGTCTCATGTAATAAATGTCTTTGATAACTTCATTTTCAGATATATTTTAATGGATGCTAAATGATATTTTGGTCTTTTGCTTCCTTAAGCGTGAGCTCTAGCAGTCTCAAACCAGGTTAATCTTTCCTAAAATGGCTCTGTTACAACTAATCAGTCTAAAGTGGGCTTGGAATTGTTCTTTCAACATGAAAGTATTGCCTCTTGAGCATTTTCTGCTTTGTCTTGGAAATTTTCCTTTCCTGTCTCCTAAATGCTTTGTTTGAGCCAAGATCTGAGGCATATATTCAATTGAATTTTAATGGCTTGGGAGAATATCTTCTCTAACACTATCTTTTAACATAACGACAACATAACCCAATGAGCATTGCTTGTAGTCAGAAGTCCTGGCGACAGATAGCAAGTATTACTGTAGTGACAATTACTGCCTCAAGTCACTCCTACATACGTTTGAAGAGCCTTTGCTATTTTTTTCTACCTCAAATTACAGCTCTTAAAATTACAGAAAAGCACTACTTACAATTCTAAATGCAAAGAGATAGAAACATTTCTATCAGTTAGGGTTTTCTTGATACCCTCAAGGATTTATTAATAAAAATATTCTAAGAGAGCAAACAGAGGGGTGCTGGAGGGGTTGTGGGAGGAGGAATGGGCTAAATGGGTAAGGGACATTAAGGAATCTACTCCTGAAATCATTGTTGCACTAGAGGCTAACTAACCAGGATGTAAATTAAACAATAAATGAATTAATTTTAAAAAGGAAAAAAATATCCTAGAATTTTCTAGGTTCATAGGAAAGTTTTAAATCCTAGCTGATAGCTATAATAAACTACAGAATTTTTTTTTAATGTTTATTTACTTACTTTTGAGAGAGAGAGAGCATGAGCAAGGAGGGAGGGGGTGGGCAGGAAACAGAGAATCCCAAGCAGACTCCTTCCCACTTTCAGCATAGAGCCCAGAGTGGGGCTCGAACTCCCAAAGCACGAGATCATGACCTGAGCTGAAACCACAAGTCGGAGGCTTAACCACCTGAGGCACCCAGGCACCCTTAACTATAGGAATCTTATGCAATACAGGGTCCTAAGCCTTAGTAGCTCTGAGGTGAAGTCCAGGATTATGCTTTTCAAAATGTTTCATGGAAGATAATTCTATTTATAACAATGACAGAATAGCCTGTAATAAACTTATCTTTCCTACAGATAAAAATTAAAGTCTCTGGACAAAATATTTTTAAATTTCTTAAATGTTTATTAATTTTTGAGAGAGAGAGAGAGAGACAGAGTGTGAGCGGTGGAGGGGCAGAGAGAGAGGGAGACCCAGATCTGAAACAGCTCCAGGCTCTGAGCTGTCAGCACAGATCCCTACACAGGGCTTGAACTCACAAACCGTGAGATCATGACCTGAGCTGAAGTCCAAAGCTGAACCCACCAAGCCACCAGGGACCCCTGGACAAAATATTTTTAAAAGCACAACTTTACGAACACTCTGGGGAGTGACCACAAGCAGAAGGAGACTGGCAGTCCTACCTTGGAGATGAGTAACAAATTTGGTACTATTTGCAATTATGTTATTTTTTGCCTGAGGGCCCTCTCCAGTGGGCCTGCCTGGGAGAGTTGAAAAGCAGTGGAAACTGTAATCTTACAGACTTGAGGAACCAGATGGTGGTGTTTGTAGATTCCAGAAGTGGCTAGAAGGTGAGAGGGAAAATTCCAGAAAGAAAATGCTACTGAGGAGGAGATACAAAATTTGCATATAAAACTCTGCCCACTTTCTTATATGAGTTATATATATTCTTTGAGAAGTTTCCAGGTTCCAGTGTACTCAGCAGAAAGCAATGGCTGGAAGACTAAAACTACAGAGCAGAAAATTTAGCTTTCTGATTACCATAGGAGGAACAGAGGGTAGAATTTGAGTTCAGCCAATTTATCTGCATGACATTCTTCACAGGAAGATAACAGAATACAGATCTGTACTGGATTATCCATAATATTCGAGCTACAACCTCCCTACAAAGAACTCTTTTGGTCTAAGTGAATTTATTTTTTTTTAGATGTTAAATAAGAACTAAAGTGAATCTTACACAAACTCTTCAAAAGTGAGGAATGAAGGGGCGCCTGGGTGGCGCAGTCGGTTAAGCGTCCGACTTCAGCCAGGTCACGATCTCGCGGTCCGTGAGTTCGAGCCCCGCGTCAGGCTCTGGGCTGATGGCTCAGAGCCTGGAGCCTGTTTCCGATTCTGTGTCTCCCTCTCTCTCTGCCCCTCCCCCGTTCATGCTCTGTCTCTCTCTGTCCCAAAAATAAATAAACGTTGAAAAAAAAAAAAGTGAGGAATGAAGAAATATACCATGGTTCTTTATAAGGCCAGCATAATCTGAAAATGAAAACAAGGCAAAGATAATAGAGAAAAAGGAAATTTTAGACATCTGTACCTGATAAACATAGTTGAAAATATGAAAAACTAAAGCTCTCATTACAAGAGAGCCAGAGAATTGCAGAAGATCTGGTCTCATCTCTTTATAAACATACTAAGGACAGACCTCCTGGCATATACTATGTTATTTGCTTGTGGAAGAGTTCTTGCCTATGGAATTTTTTTACAAGATGTAACTGGTGTAGGATTGCTTCTGATATACACTGGGGTGAAAAATCAGATATCTGTATCAGTTGAATGTTCTAAAATAAAAGAATTAAAATCATTTTTTCCTAGATACTTCAATTATCATCCAGGCTTAGAAACCACTGAATTCTTAGAAGATTAATCCTATGAATCATGGCCAGTTGGCCCAGAAGGATTTTGTTGCTCTTAGGCAGTGACTACACATCTAACCAGAAAATTAGAGAACAGTTGTTTACACTAAAGTCTTCTCTTATATTGGCTGCTAACACTCTGCTATATGATCTAAGCAGAAAGTCTCCACTAACAGGAAATTTCTTTTTCTCCTTAGCTGCCTCCCAACTGCTAATGTCGCCATTTTTCACTTACTGATGAACGTATAAAATGCCTGGTACTTTTATTATTTTACAATGTTTAAGTTGTCTCTACCAAACTGAACACAATTCTTTATAAAATACAAAATTAAGTTACTGTTTGAATAGTTAGTCATTATTCCATTAATTATGTCATAATATGCTTATAATTTTGCTCAGTGCTTTCATGACAAATCATTTTATTAAAAACAAAAGAACATTGAAACACTTTTTTATTCTCTTACTTTAAGAAAACAGTAAATTGCAGCCCCAGGAGTTTTCATCACAATGAAGTTAACATTTTAAAGCTCTCATTATTTGCCAGTCATTGTGGCAAGGGTTTATATACATTGTCTCAGTTAATCTTCAAAACCACAGTATAACTACACATTTTATTATCTCTTTTCTCAGCAAGGCAGAAATGATGCAGTCTTCAGGTGATTCTAACGTACTCTGATAACTGTGAACCATTAGTTTAGACACAATATGTCAAATTTGCATGTGATTAATACTTCTTAGATAAAAACAGAGAGCCATCTTCTTTTGAAAATAACACATGTGACTTACATAGACATCAGAGGTATAGAATCATGCACTTAAATGTTATTTCAGATAAATAAATCTAAAAATATATCAACAGTTCTACATCCATCTGATAGACACAATGATTTGGGGTCACATATTTGCAGTCATTTTCATCAATTACATAATGACTGGTTATACTTTGCTACGAGTGTTTGTGAAAGCAAAATCAGTCTGCTTTGGAGGTCACTGAGATAAGCAGAGTTAATTGTCTTGGACAAATCGATCCTGTAGCACATGGGTCACTTCACATTTGTGAGTCAATCAAAACAAAAGCAGAATTAATAGTCTGACTCAAGAAGTGCCAGTATGTCTCAGATACCACATGGAAAGAACTCTGGGAAGAATTCTTCTATTGAATAAATATTCTTAAGGTAATCCACCAAAGTACCAAACCATGACCATTTCAGCAGGAGTGAAATAGATGGAAGGAGTCAGGAAACAAAATCCAATTTGATAAATAAGTTGCTGTTCAAAAGCCACTTCTGAACTGAGGATTGATGGCTCTGATTCAACTAGCAGCCCCTAATAATAATATTTCTCAATGTTTAGGATCTAGTCACATGGAAATGCAAAAAAGGAAAAATGGCTCTGGTTTCAATAGCTCTATACATTGATGTTAATCTTTCATTTCCTTGGGAAGCTTTCAAAATTATCTGCGAAAGCCACATATCAAGGTAAAATAAAGATGTGTATATAAAAGACTTTTGTAAACTGAGTCAATATTACTCAAACACACAGGTTGGTGGACTAAGGCCAGTAGAGAAATCTAGGCTAGTTGCCTGTTTTTAGACATAAAGTTCTATTGGAACACAACCACACTCATTCATTATATTGCCTGTAGATGCTTTCATGCTGCCCAGACAAAGCTGGGTAGTTGCAGTAGAGACCATGTGGACTGCAAAGCCCCAGTTTTTTATTATGTGGTACCTTGCAAAAAAGTTTGCTGACTGTTGTATTGAACAGAGTGACATATCAATATTTAAAGACTACATAATGTCAGAGAAAAGGCTTCTCCACACTTGTTATTTTAGTATGTAGGGATCGCCACTTTAAACGACCTCTTGACCTGCACATTACTTATTTTTTTCTCATGGTGAAAGAATGAGTTACCTGGTTGGTAAATGATGTTCATTGGCCTATGTTGCTACAGTGGATGGAGCTAATCCACTAAGAGGCTATAAATCCTGGGTTTTCAGGCTTTCTCTTTTCTTCACATTTTTGTTGTTGTTGTTTTAACTGCCAGATTTATAACTGCATAATCCTGGATAAGTGTAGATTTTCATTTTCCTGAGGGACTGTGCTGTAAACATGATTGGGAGATTGGGAAGTATCTGCAAGCCTACTTGTTTCTCATTAACAAGACCAGTTCTTGACCAACTTTATCAGTCAGAAAAGTAATATGCTGGACTTTCATGTTATCATTTATTGCTTTCAGAACTGTGATTAGGAAGAGGGGTGTGATGTATTTGGCATTTATGTTTCAAAGAGCTCCAACGTTTTAGTGTCACTTTCAAATTATTTATATCCTTCTGGAGAGACAGACATGTTAAACACATAGAATCCTATCTCAGAAACATATAATACTAAAAACACATACTATGGAACCAAAACCAACATGGGAAGTGATCCCTTTGAACTCAGTATGCATCACTAAATAAATATGAGACTAAAGTATTATCAGGCATGTGGAAAATTTGCATAATCCAAGTAATAAGCTTGACTCAATTTGTTATTTATAATTTAGTTATAGTTTATAGAAGATAAGCCATCAATTTAACTACTCCATCATTATATAAAAGAAACAGCATTATATTATAATCAGTGCCATGTTGCTAAAATAAGCTTAGCACTAACAGATCACTAGCAGTGATAATTTCTGCTCATTAAATATATTTTTTTAATTTAAGGAAAGAATCTGGACTTCATAGCCATTAAAAAGCATATCCGCAAGTAAGAAATATGCAGAAGCATGAAACTATTGGTGGGAATGCAAGCTAGTACGGCCATTCTGGAAAACAGTATGGAGGTTCCTCAAAAAGTTGAAAATAGAGCTACCCTACGACCCAGCAATTGAGCTACTAGGTTTTTACCCAAAGGATACAAAAATACTGATTTGAAGGGGCACATGCACCCTGATGTTTATAGCAGCATTATGAACAATAGCCAAATTATGGAAAGAGCCCTAATGTTCATCAACTAATGAATGGATAAAGAAGATATGGTATGTATATGTGTGTGTGTGTGTATATATATATATATATATATATATATATATATATGTATAGGAATGAATATTACACTATGAATGTATAAAGATATGGTGTATATATATATATATATATATATATATATATATTACTCTGCCATCACAAAGAATGAAATATTGCCATTTGCAATGATGCGGATGGAGATAGAGTGTATTATCCTAAATAAATTATGTCAGCCAAAGAAAGATAAATACCGTATGATTTCACTCAGATGTGGAATTTAAGAAATAAAACACATGAATGTGGGAGTAGGGGGGAAAAAACAAGAGAGGGAAGCAAACCATAAGAGATTCTTTATTTTTCTTATCTTTTTAGAGAAAGAGATCATCTTAAGCAGGCTCCACACACAGCATGGAGTCCAATGTGGGACTCGATTCCATGACCCTGGGATCATGCCCTGAGCCAAAATGAAAAGCTGGACACACAACCAACTGAGCGAACCAGGTGCCCAAGAGACTCTTAACTATAGAGAACAAATAGGGTTGCTGGAGGGGAGTGGGCAGGGGTTGGGTTAAATGGGTAATAGGTATTAGGAGGGCACTTGTGATGAGCACTGGGTGTTATATGTAAGTGATGAATCACTAAACTCTACTCTTGAAACCAATACAATATATGTTAATTAACTAGAATTTAAATAAAAATTTGAAAAAAAATTTTTTTTTCCAATAATAAGGAAAGCAAGTTTTTAACAAATGCCCATGGAATATGTAAAATTTTTCCATTTATTAGTCCAATAAGAAAAACTCAATAAATTCCACACATAAAAAATTATATTAGACCACTTTATCTCACAATGAAGCATATGACTAAAACGCAATATGAAAAGATAGTCTTTCCACCCTCCCCCCTAACTCAGTGTCCTTGAAAGATATCCCAAAGCCCCTCGGAAAAGAAAATAACAGAGTTGAAATTGCAAGCTATCACAAAAAAATGAAGAGAACTGCAAAACTGCAGAGAAACACTTTAGCACACTCCAAGAAAAATTTCTAGCTAGAATCAAATGAGTTCATTAAAAATAAGAGTTAAAGTATGAAATGATTGAACAAAACAAAGAATAAGTTTAAAGACAGTAAAACAAAGGATATAATAATAATATAATAGAAATAATATAATAATATAATATAATAATAATATAATATAAAAATTTTAAAGCCTTCAAACTTTTAAATTATTCTTATATGAAAAGCTGATTGTTTTCAAATGTCAGACTAGGCCAAATTTGAAAAAACATTCAAGAGAAAAAATTAGAAAGGGTAAAAATTAAGTTGCTTTTGGAACTGAGAAGGTGAAAAAATGTGGATATAAAAAGTTTTCTTACAATATTATATGTTAACAAACACAAAGAGCAAGAAGGAAACTCTTGATTTGATATTTAATGTGTATAATGATTTTTGTCTCTGTTTTGGAAACCCCCAAACTGACAGGGACATCATGCTCTTGGCACTCTCGATGATTAACTGCAGGCTTCTCACTTTTTCTTCTAATTTGGGATGATGGACACAAGGGCAAAATTCCAATACAGAGCAATCAGATTTCTTTTCCTGGGAAATCGATTCTTAAGCTGATAGATGCAAAGGTGTTTAGCACTGACTTGCTTTCAGAAAGGCCTACAGAAAATCTCCAGGAGTTCCTGTGGCTAAGGTCTCAGGGCTCTACCTAAAAGTGTGTTTGTTCACTTCTTTTTAAGTTTTCAGTCATTCCAATAACCTTCCAATAAAATCCTTTTTGTCTTTTTCACTCAGCTGAGCCAAGGTACGTTGTTGCTACCAAACAAAAGAACCTGCTGCCCGAAATCTATGAGAGATGAGAAATATCAGATTTCAGGGTCAGCTTGTTGCTTCTGATATTTCTAAGCAACTCCAAATAATAGAATGACTATTTCAACTCTCAGAAGTTTACCTCAAGTAAGGAATAAAATGTAAATCTTTCATGTGATTCTCCTGAAGGAATTACTTACTGCTCATAGTCATGGGGCAGGGATTGACAAAAAACCACTTTGGAACATAAAACAACAAAATACACCCTCAGCTAAATTCACAAATATTTTACTTCTCTCTGATGAATGTTAGAACAGTACTTTGGAAAGGATGGAAAACTTGAATGATGCTATGTCAGAGGATGTAGAAGGTGAGTAAATTTCTCAACCCTATCCCTTTTCAGTACTAATGTATTCTGAAATTACCATTGCTTCTCCTCCTGTACTGGAAAACGTAAACAATTTGCTCCATTTGTCAATCCTTTTCTCATTGAGCTTTAATCAGAATTTAATTCAAAATGACACTCAGGATGAAGTGAAATATCTGGAGGGAAGAAAAAGGTCATGTTCAAAAAGTACTTCCAAGACTTTCCTAATATACACGTTAAAAAAAATGGAAATTTTACAAGTGCAGTGTTTGAGGTCCTTAATCAAAGATACAATTTTTAAAATTATTTCTTTGCTATAGGTATACATGCTTAGTCATGTGTATATTTTCACACACACACATACTCACATGTAAATAGACTCTGCATGTAATATGATAGTTTGAAAATCTAGCTATAGTTCTTTCCGTTGGCTGAGTTGGGTAATATAAATCTTTTTTTTTTTTTTTTTAATGATACCTATTTATTATCTCACGGTTCTGCAGATTAGAAGTTTGGTGTGTTTGACTTCTGTGCTCACAGGATTAAAATTAAAAAGTTGACTGGCCTTGACTGATGTTTGGAGGCTCTAAGGGAGAATCCATTGCCAGGCTGTTTAAATTGTTGGCAGAATTCAGTTCTGTACATTTATGAAACTGAGGTCCTCATTTCCTTGCTGACTGTCAGCTGGGAGCTTTTCAGCATCTTTAGACCACCTGCATTTCTTTTCATTTGGCCCCTTTCATCTTCAAACCAGTCATAGGGCATTGAGTTTTTCCAACATTTTGAATCTCTTTTTTCTCCTTCTGCCTCACCTCTTCTCTCTATGGATGGAGAAAATTCTTTGCTTTTAGGGCTCAGATGATTATGTTGGGGCCACTTGGATAGTCCAAGCTACTCTGCCTATTTTAAGTTTTTATCCCTAGTTACAATCGGAAAGTCATTTTTGCTTTGCAATAAAATATAGGAATTAGGGTGTGTGCACCTGTGTGGGTCATTCTGCTTACTGTAGTATTTTATGGGAAGTTTGAGAAAGGCAGTAATAAAGATTACTAGTCAACTGTTCTCAGTTTTGAATTCAATATTAGATGTTTATATTTTAACTATTGGATTTGGTATCATATAATGCTACTAAAGTCGAGCCACCATTCAAAAGGATTAATTATGTTACAAGAATGCAAGTGTTAGAATGTACATTTCAAAAAAAAATAGGAGAATCAGTAAGACTACAAGTTGTTTCAAACAATACAAACTAGCAAATCAAAATTATATCTAGGAGTAAGAACAAATACTTTTTTAAAATAAATCTGTCAATTTTATGGATATAAGAACAATTTAGTTTGAACTGCTTTTTGAAGTTAGTCGACGAAAAGCAGAAAAAACAGAAATGTTAAGATAATGATGAATTGAAGTTTGAACTAAAATATTTAAATAATTTTTAAAGGGATAAAATTAGTATTTCAACAATAATAGGATCACTATTAGATCTATATGGGACCCAAACAATTTGATCTTGAAAAAATATTTAGCACACTCCGAGATAATCTTTGAAAAAATTTTAAGAGAGATAATAAATATTAGAACATATTTTTATTTTTAAATGTTTTTGTACATAGCATATATGTATATATATGTGTATATATATACACATACACACATATAATGGATTATTATTCATCCATAAAAAAAAAGAAAGACATCTTCCCATTTATGACAACATGGATAAGCCTTGAGGACACTATGCTAAATGAAATAAGTCAGACAGAGAAAGACAAATACCATTTGATCTGTCTTATATGTGGAAACACAACAAACAAACAAACTTATAGATAATAGATGATTGGTCAGAAGTGGGGTGTAGAGGTGGGAGAAATGGGTAAAGGAGATCAAAAGGTAAAAAATAATTATACTAAAAATAAAATTTTAAAAATTGTACCCTGATTCCCTTAGACACTATATTACTTTTTCTTCCTTATCCTCCAATCTCTATCCTCAGTGACAATAATAAAGTACTTATGATGAACATTTAATAACACAGTTCTATCCTTCAGTATGGCTGTTGTCACCTTCAGATCAGCATGTTTTCATCTCAGTGTCAGTAGGTCTCAATGAGCACATGCCCTAAGCCAGAACCATTGTCATGAAAACCTTCTGGGAAAAGGGGACCAAAAATGACCCCAATATCAGCCATCAGACTAATGAGTGAAGAGAACTAAATAAGTAAAGAAAAATATATCACATTCTTAAAACCTAGCTCTGAAATGAACACATCAGTCTTGAACACAGTTCAAGATATAAGAATAATAAGAAAAATGGCCAGTAAAAAATCAAAATGGATGCTACAGGACCCATGTACTTTATTAATTTACAAAGCAAATCCCTTTGGTATTTACTCTAACTAATAGGTAATGTGAATCTTACCCAATGTGTAACACATGCTCTTGTGGCCTTGGAAGTTTATAAATAATATAATATAGAGGAGTGGCTTGGAAGTCTGCAGAGATAGAGATATTTTATGTCTTTTGTCCTATATGGTCTTTTCACCCAGCCCAATCTCTATTCTTTCCAGGCTCACAGGCTTTGACCATTCTTTCTCTTTCTCTAGGTAAGTGATAGATAGATAGATAGATAGATGATATAGATATGGAATACATAAATATAGATATATATGATATATATGTATATAGGTGTATATATATATATATTGATTACAGGAGGATAAGAATCTTTGAAACTTGCTCTATCACTGTTCTCTCTGTACTAGAAATGATGATAGTAGTGCTTTTAATCCGATGGGGATTTCTGTTCTTAATTGTAATCACAGGAACTTTTAGCTATAGGAGCTCACTTTCTTCAGAAGTGAGGTGTGTGTGGTCATCATGATAGTCCTCAGCCTACTCTCAGTAGTCAGGACTTCGGGAACGATATGGCATGCAGAGCACTCTGGCAGTCAATGGATTCCTAGGAATGAAAATGAAAGACAACTAAGCTTCTTGATTTGTAAAACCAAAGCAATTCAAGATCGACCAATAATGCTGTTTTGACTTGAATCACAACCATAAAAAGGTGAAAACCTCTCAAAAAATCCCATAATTGACTTCATTTATCAGTCCTATGGTCTACCTGTAGTCTACTTTGATTGTAGGGGACACTGGGTCCTTTACAGTGCTCACATTTCCCACAGAGAAGTTAATGAAAGAAACATAAAAGTAAGGGTTTTGAGAAAATTATCTTAACTCCAAGATAACTATAGTTATTAGAAACCTAAAATATTACTGTGAGGTGCAAATTAGAGTAGGAATTTGTGGGAGTAAGAAGTTTGGACCCTTGACTCTAATGTCCGATCATTTTTCCAGTTCCTGAAAATACAACAAAAATGGATATTCCAACATTGTTTCCTAGCCTATAAATGATATGGTGCGAAGAAACAACTGGAAGTCAATGGAGGAGCCCATCCCAGCCACGTCATCATTATCGTCATCATTGGCGTCACTTAGGGACTTTATATTTCTTAAGGAAATATAAATGACTTATTTAATTATCAAAGGCTTGAAAGTCACAGGTATAATAGCAGTCCTGTTCAGTCCAGTTCAGTTCTTCAGATTGGTTAGTAAAATCCTTGTATATTCCTAGAGAATAATATAAGATGGAGACGAAATAGGACTGCTGTTACAAATATAACTAAATATGGTGTGATACGTAAAATAATCTTCCGCTAAGCTGTTCATGCCCTATCCCCAGAGTCTGTTAATATATTACATTCCATGGTAAATGGGATTTTGCAGAAGTAATTAAGTTGATATGGAGAGGTTATCCTGGATTATCCAAGTCGGCCCAAGCTAACCACATGAATCTTTAAAAGTGGAGAAATTTCCCAGGTTGATAAGAAGAGAGCTATGAAGATGGAAACAGGGTCAGAGAGACACCATGTTGCTGGCTTTATAGATGGGAAAGGAAACCATGAATGAGCTAAGGAATATAGGTAGTCTCTATAAAGTGGAAAAAGCAAGGAAGTAAATTCTCCTCTAGAGCCTCCAGAAAGAAATAGTCCTGCCTACACCTTGATTTTAGCCCAGTGAGGCTTATTTTGGATATCTGATGTACAAAATTATAAGATTTTTAAAATTTAAGTCACTAATTTTGTTGTAAGTTATTATAGTTGAAAATGGAAAATTGATATTGGCCTCTGATTTTTGAAGTGAACTATTGTAATTAATAGAGCCTCTGATATTTGGAGTGTAGCTATTGATGAGGATAACACATTCCACCAAGTACACAAAAGCTACCAGAACTTGTTTGCCTTTTTTACAAAACGGGAGAGCAGATTTTAATCTACCACCTCAGTGATACATCAGTTCCTGCACATTATTCTTCAATATGGTCCACAGAGTCCAAGACCTTCACCATGCCATGGAACAGTATATTGGTCTACCATCCTTACATTCTCATGCTCCTAGGATCCAGAAGATTATTGGTAGAAAAAAAAATGACACAGTGACATGGGTATATATGGTATACACATTGCTGCTTATTAATCCTCCTTGCACCTAAGAAACAGGTTCAGTTGTTGAAGACTCTGGAGGCAGGCTACAAGATATTTCCTTATGGAAACAATTTTCTTAATAACTCACATGTTCAGGCTTTAAGAACAGTCTAAGGGTCCCTGTGTGGCTCAGTCAGTTAAGGGTCAGAGACTCTTGATTTCAGCTCAGGTCTTGATCTCAGGGTTATGAGTTTGAGCCCCACATTGGGCTCTGCACTGGGTATGCAGCCTACTGAAAGAAGGAAAGAAAGAAAGAAAGAAAGAAAGAAAGAAAGAAAGAAAGAAAGAA
>NW_024412405.1:40658858-40674722 GCF_014898765.1 Herpailurus yagouaroundi
AAAGAAAGAAAGAAAGAAAGAAAGAAAGAAAGAAAGAAAGAAAGAAAAAAGAAAGGAAGGAAGGAAGGAAGGAAGGAAGGAAGGAAGGAAGGAAGGAGGAGAAAATATAAATGAGAGTCTAATATAAGAGAAAGATCTTGTACCATCCCATGCTTCCGAACAAGAGTCTTTGAAATGTGGCTTTACCTTCTGGTAGACCCTACAAAGTGAAGACAGTGGCATACGACAGTGTTAAAATGTCTCAAACAGGAGAATTATAAAAGAGAAACCAGAGACTTTTGACCAATTTCATGTAAACTTCAGCAAGAATATCTTCTGCTGTTGAAAATATCTCTGGAATTGCTTTAGGACTTCAGTAGAAACTAAATATCTAACCATTTGGAAATTATATGACCATGTTACTCAAGGTGCTCACCACAAGGTAATGCTAATTAATCTCATCAACATTTCCATAATGTCCGTAAGTCCTATAACACTGAATCAAAAATTATAAAAAGGACATGACTTGTATAAGGTTTGAAAGCATGAATGTTTCATGTGTGCAAGTTTGCTATCTAATATGCATACCCCTGAAAAGTGGTATGCTTCATGGTGAACTTACATTGATGGCTCAAATCCATGATAAAGATGATGAAATTGAGAGGTCTTTTTAATTATGGCTGGATGAGTATGCTGGATACTTATTCTAAATTTGATCTTCTTTCCTTCACAGTCGTGGTTTTACAGAGTGATTGGATGTCACTCTAGGATGCAGTATCTGTCCTGATTTGGTGACCTGCATTTGGCACTTTATCTCCTATAATCAGTGCGTGGGTTAACATTCTTAGTTTCAGACAATAGAACTCTGCAGGTATTTTGATAAAAAGATTATTACAGTTTATGAACAGGCAGTTTACAAAGTCATTTGAGAGCTAGCGAAACCAGCTCCTACTAGCAACAACTTCCAGAAGCATACTGATCACTCAACTGGAAAGTCAGTAGCTGCCATTGCTGCCACCAGACCCAGATATCACTGCTGTCACCCCAATAACAAAATTGATTTTATATGTTCTGAATGTTCCTCATGTATTAACTTCCATATTATGGTATTCTAGAGGTGAGAAAAGCTTTGAAATATAATTCTATTATTATTTTGATTCTATATGTGAAGAGTAGAATTTATACTATGGTAAGCTATCAAAATACAGGAATCTGATTTTCACATTTTGTTTTCCAAATGCCATTTTCCATTAAAAGGATCTAGGTCTCCTTGAAGAAACAGCTAATTCTAGGGCCTGGGTAGGAAATATATGAGTCTGGAACATCTTGTAATGCCAGAAAGTTAAGGAAGTACAAGGAGAAGGGAAGAAGTGGAAGGAATGGGAGAACACAGGGATCTCCTGAAAGCACTCTCAATAGACAAGCAGAAAATATTTGAGTAAAAATTTAAATAATGTAGTATTGGATTATAACTCAAATTATGAAATAAACATACGTGAATCCAACATGACACTGAATAAATAAAGAGAAAATCTTTCTTAGAGAAAAGTTCTAAATATTATGTGTCATCACTTCACCCTTCTCAAGAGGAGGAGCTTAATTCCCCTGTTCTTGATTGTGGGTTGAACTTAATAATTTACTTCCAAATGATAGAGTATGCAAAAAGGAAAATAGTAAAGTGAAGAAAGCTGGCAAACACTACTTTAATCAAGTGATCAAGGTTGGCATCATCAGTAATAAGTCATATTGGTATCATGAAGCATCATGAAAAAAAAACATCAGACAAACCCAGTTGAGGGGATATTTTAAATACCGGCCAATATCCTTCAAACCTGTCAAAACTGTAAGAAACAAGTAAAGACTGAGAAACTGCAATAGGACAGAAAAGGCTACAGAGACATGATGACTAAGTGTAATACGGTATCCTGGATTGGATTATGGAACAGTAAAATGAAAATAGTAGGAATCTTGGTAAAATGTATAGTTCAGCTGACAGTAATGCACTAATGATAATGTTCCCGTTTTGACAAAAGTTCCATGAGTATGTAATATGTTAACATTGGGAGAATCTGTTTGTAGGCTATAAAGAACTCTGTATATGTTTCAAATTTGCTTTAAAACTAAAAGAATTTTAAGAGAAATCTTTTTTTTTTTTTAACATAGACATGGTCTTCCAAAGATTTTATGCTGCCATAGTATTTCTTCAATATGAAGGATACAAAGAATAGAGAATATGGTTTGAAGGGAAAGGTTCCAGACACCAAAAGAAGCAGGTCAATGGTGAGACATATTAATGTTCAAGCACTATAAAGATCTACAAATTCTGCTGTTGATTCTAGAACTAACTGTAATTCAAATCAAGTCTTTATTTTTAGATTACATGAGATGGAGCCCACAATGCAACCTGTTGTATATTTCTGATATCAAATTTCATTACTAGCATGTGTAAAGACTAAAACCCAAAACATCTGCACCTAAATAAACTGTATATATCCATCAGCCAGAGACTAAGAGGAATGTACAAAATCAACAGTTAAGTTTAGTACATGCTATAGCAAGATCCTACAATATAGGAAATTCTGGGGTATCCCAAAAAGTAGCCTTAGGGAAGGGGTACTAATAAAGTTTGGAGGACAGAGTTTAGTTATGAAATGATCTTTTCAGAGGTTGTAAGAAATTATAAACTAAAGTTTTGAGAATAGTCAGCGATCTTGTCTTAAGAATACATGAATCCATGAGGAGTTGCTATACCATTTTCTTGGAATATGTGTATCAAATGAACTGGAAAAAGTTTAAACTTATTCTGTGATGAATATCCTGGTTTGGTTTGAAACCCTTCATCTGTTTTATACATTATAATGTAGTCCACTTGGAAAAGTTGTGGTTTCTGTTACTTGTCTCAATTCTTCCTGACACTCTAGCTGTCAGAAGGGCTATTTTTCACTTTATCAAAGCCAACCAACACAGCAGAAGATTAAATAATGAAGTAAAATGCAATTTTTAATGCTTTGAAACAAATCTATTATGTATGCCAGGTGCTGTTCTATTCAGTCTGAATGTTTTTTTAATCTGCAAAAGTCCTTGTAATTGTATGTTGCCATGATTTAGGACAGAATTATCCCAGAGCAGTGTTTATAGTAGTAAAAGTCTATTTTGCTAAATTGCTCACCTATTCCATAAGCCATACAAAATTGCTTTTAAAGAATTCTAGAAATTCTTCAAATATTTTTCGTATAATAAGCTATACCATTTTTAAATATGACTAAATCAATAATGCACAATCTATATCAATCCTTTATTTGCCTTGCAAATTAAGCCTTATGTCTTCTTCTTATATTTTTATCAGAGAAAAATTCACATTAGCAAACTTTAGTTATATATTTAGCATGTCCAGCAGCATTTATTTAATAAATTTACAATTCCAAGCGCAAAGACAGTATGTTTTATGCTTACTTTGGCACAGTGATTGACAACTATGTAATACTCAGTAAATATTGTTAAATGTATGATTGTGTGATAAGTGATTGGAAGTGGTCATGTGAAGAGAAATTTGAGGTACATTCTCAAATGATAAAGCCTAGGAAACAGAAGATAGAAGTAGTAAATAAATTTATTTAATACTTACTTTGTAATTATCTTCCCAATGTTGTGATTTTTTAAAAAAGCTTGTTAGTTAATATTGAAATTATTGTAGTCATAAACCATATGACAAGTTACAAAAAAGAAAAGAGAAGAAAGAAAAATACCCTGTTGTATTCAATTAATTTTTCTTTGGCTAAAGACAAGATTATAACTAACCCTTAGAACATTTTGTTAAAAACGTGTGTGAAAAATATCTGAATAACTGATCCCTTTTTCCTATCAATTTAATTAAGCCTGTAAAAAAAGAAAAACTAATTTACTGTTCATAGTAGAAATAATAATTAAGAAGCCAATATTTTCCATAAAGGAAAATATGAGTTTTTCAATAAGCATTTGATTCCCTGAATTCCAGAGAATATGTAATGTACCATCTTTACTGTTTTATTAGTTTGGTTTACCCATGTAAATTGATTCTCTCAGGAAGAAGTCTTAATTGAGGCGATATATTTTTCTCAATCTTAGAATAATTATCTTATATCTTATAATTGAATAACTATCAGCATGCAAGCAAATATTATCCTTAAGTTATATTAGAGCACAGTAATCAAACTCCATGCTTACTATTAAAAATTAAATATTTCCAATAGTTATTCCTCTGAAATCACAAAAATCCTCATAATTTCACATTTGCCTTATAACTCATTATAACTTCCCCTTGTCAATAGTCTCAGCATAATTGTAACACAATCCTAAAAACTTTGTTCCATCTGGAGCATAACCTATTGTTCCCCAACACATTACAAAACTCATTAAGCAAAACTCTTGAACATTGGAACTCTCTAACCTCTTGACTATTTTCTCAGGCTCACCACCAGATCCACATATATTTAATGGCAGCTTATTTTCTGATTTCAACTTAATTTAAAAATAAAATTATGTTAAAATATTATATTTTTCAAAGTCATTTATCTCTTTGACCACTGAAAGGAAGCCTGTTGTTCTGACCAGAAAGCCATTGATAAACTTCCAGGGTTACTGAGTTTAAGCCCTTGAGATATTACAATTGTGCTCTTTTATGACTTTTCCCCAGTACACGGAGATCTAACTTGTGGAGATATATTCCCCATGCCCTCATGATACACTGCATATTAGTGAGGTTTTATTGCCTAGATGTTTATCTAGAGATAAAACCTAAGAGGTCACTGGCTCCTTTCAGGAGAATAGAGTCTGTCCTCCAACTCCGGCTGTAGTAGTGAGACTGAACAGGGTTCAACCTCTTTTTTTTTAACTTTAAACCACAGAATTACTTTATATATGTTTTCACACCTGCCAATTAGTGGAAAAAATTCACACATTTTTTACCCATCACTATAGAATACACTGAATAATATTATAACTGCATCTTATTTCATAAACCCTTGCAAATATCATCATCATAAATGTGGCATTTCTATACAGACTAAAATAACCATTAACATTAATTTATCACTACTATAGTAAACATTTACCCTTCTTGTCTTTTCTTTTTTTCCACACAATCCAATGTGGAATGCATTCTCATTACTCCTAGTTTATATGCAAAGAAAATGATGTTTATAGAAGTTAGCTAAGTTGCCCAAAGCTAAATAGCCAATAAAAGGTTAAGTCAGGATTTGAATGTTAGTATTGTAGGTACAAGTGCAGGAATTTAAACATTACCAACTGAAACAGTCATCAAAACTAAAAGGCAACCGATGGAATGGGAGAGATATTTGCAAATGACAAGTTGGATAAAGGGTTTGTATCCAAAATCTATAAGGAACTTATCAAACTCAACATCAAAAAAAATAAGTAATACAGTGAAGAAATGAGCAAAAGACATGAACCGACACTTTTCCGAAGAAGGCATCCAGATGGCCAACAGACACATGAAAGATACTCAACATCACTCAGCATCAGGAAAATACAAATCAAAATCACAATGAGATACCCTCTCACACCTGTCAGAATGACAAAAATTAACAACTCAGGAAACAACAGATTTTGGCGAGGATGTGTAGAAAGGAGAACACTTTTGCACTGCAAATTGGTGCAGCCACTCTGGAGAACAGTTATGGAGGTTCCTCAAAACTTAAAAATAGAGCTACCCTATGACCCAGCAATTGCACTACCAGGTATTTACCTAAAGGATACAAGAATACTCATTCAAGGGGCACATGCACCCCAATTTTTATAGCAGCACTATCAGCAATAGCCAAATTATGGAAAGAGCCCAAATGTCCATCAATTGATGGATGGATAAAGAAGTATATATATACAACGGTGTGTGTGTGTGTGTGTGTGTGTGTGTGTATACACACACACACACACACACAATGGAATATTACTGGGCAGTCAAAAAGAATGAAATCTTGCCATTTGCAACAATGGGATGGAACTAGAGTGTATTATGCTATGTGAAATAAGTCAGTCAGAGAAAGACAAACATATGATCACTCACTCATATGTGGAATTTAAGAAAAAAATGGATGAACATAGGGGAAGGGAAGCAAAAATAAGATAAAAACAGAGACTCTTAAATACAGAGAACAAATTGAGGGTTGCTGGAAGGGTATTGGGTGGGGGGGGGAATGGCTAAATTGATGATGGATATTAAGGAGGATATTGGGATGAGACCTGGATGTGATATGTAAGTGATGAATCACTAAGTTCTACTCCTGAAACCATTAGAAAAATAAAAAATAAAATAAAAATAAAATAATATAAAAATAAAAACAGCACTACCAGCTATGCAGGTTGTTCACTGACAAAGAGTAAGTGGGACCTGTAATTTTCCTTTCCCTCTGCTCACCAAGTCAGAAGCTATTGTGCAGGAATCGCATCAGCCTGGAGGATGGTAGCCCTGGCTATTATTCAAAGGTTAAAAAATATGCTCAAGATTGGCCCTTATTAATATAGTTCACAACATCTAATGAGTCAGCATCCAATACCCTTGGTACTCTTCCTCATTAGTTCTTCCCCATATTTAAAATCTCTCATAAGAATCTGTGTCCTGTATTCCCAACACAGTATTTCAAATTTGATATTTATTAATTCATTCTACCAACTGTAACGAAGCCACAAATGCACCACAGGTGAAATGACTTACTGCTGTAGCCACAAATGTAGCTCTGTGGGCCCTGACTTAACATTCAGTGGCTTTTCCATCAGAGGAAACTAGACATATGAATTCTTATTTATTAAAATGTAAAGCAACAGCATTCAAATTTCCCCTATACCCAAACAATAGCTATAGTTTTAAAAGGTGACTTTACAAGTGATATTCAGAAAATGCAAAAAAAAAAAAAAAAAAAGAAAGAAAAAAAAAGCCTTACTCTGAACTCATTTGTATCAGCAAAACTTTTAAAGTATACAGCACTCAAAAGCGATGATGATCCAATAATTAATTTGAATTAAAGGCAATCTATTTGAACAGCCATGCTATGAACTGAAATGTTCCTGACCTCTGAATATTTATTTCACTACCTTTATTAGTCACCACTATTTAAAAATGTGGGAAAATTATATCAAGTAACAGCATAAACATCTATTTTGTGGCAGTTATTTATGAACTTAGACCATGTATTTTAAAAAGATTTATCTGTTTTCCCTAATTATTTTTATAAGAAATATCATTAATTCACTTTTCATTTCAATAAAAAAATCAGAAAGTATTAATACAGCAAAAAGAAAGTAATCTTTGTATAAATCTTCTTTCTGAGAGGAAATTTTTGTCCTTTAACCTTTATTTATGTACCGCACTATATTACTTAGTGCCCATTGTTACAAATCATCATCTAATTATGTTTATTACACAGTAGACACAAATTTCTCTGTGTAAACACATTTTCAAATGTGGAATCAATTTTTCTGGCTGTAAATCAACATTACCAACTGATCATCAGTTCAGAGAACAGCTGCCAGTTATTAAGCATCTATGAGGGAACAGGCCCTCTACTGTGTGCTGTGTATGTAAACTCCAATGCGTAGCTAGAACTACCTGGCAATGTTTATCTGTGGGAAAGAGTGCCTTTTCTTTTGTGAATGTCATTCTGTTAATATTGTACCTTATTCTCCATTTATTTTATGCTTATATCACTTATTTTTGAATGTTTCAAAATGTTTGTCTCTACAATAGAAGGCTAGTTATTAAGAACAAATAGCCCTTCCCTGATTTTCTTTAAAATCACTGTACATCATGTATATTCATAATACTTCTCTGCATTTCTTTGCCAGCAGACACAGAGGTAGTGGCAAATGTTTTGTTTCAAGGAATAAAATTCAGTTATCAAGAAGAGAAACATCCTATTATAATTGAAAGGCTCAGATTCCCTTGACATAGATGAAATTCAATGGTAACTCTACTTCATTAAACCACTGTAGATATAGCCTGGCTTGGGTGGAGAATTGAAAATGATACATTTTGGGAAAGATTTTAAGCAGGCATAACTTAATGTTATAAGTTGGGTTTACTCCAAGGTACTGAAATATTTATGTATTGTTTCTTCCTGCTGTCAAGTAGCTTGCTATATGTGAGTGTTATTTAGACACGTAATCACTGATGTTAGGTTACTAAGTTACTGTGCAAGTAAGGAAAGTTGAAATCCTTTTGTTTTATTACCAGTTGAATTCGATGCACCCTTTGGCTTTCAGATAACATTCGTACTGTGCTCCAATAAGAATAAGCTTTAACTGAGCCTCCAGCGACCCACACAGATGTGATACACAAAAGGAACAGGGTTGCTTGAGATGTCGCTTATAGAGGATGATTTAGTTACCGGCACACTTCAAAGAGCCATCCCATTAAAAGATGGGCAACAAGAAAGCAAAAGGAGAAAATTACTGTAGGAAGAAGGGTTAAAGAAAAAGGCAGGAAATATAAGGGAAGGACTTCTACATTCACAATATCTTTATTACTTTATTTGGCTTAAGAAATGAATCCAGTATAAAATCATAAAATAACAGTATGAGTTACAAGCAAGATCATTGCAATTATAATCATTATTATCATGATAAATTACTTACAGGACAATGATAAAATGCTTGAATTTTAAGTGATATGCAGTATTGTAAGAACATCCAGGTTACCATTTATTTTGCTCAGGAAGGAGTAAGCATATATTGCAGAAAGGTAAATCTCTCCAGTTTAACTTATTTTCAGAGAATATTTTATAAACTACTTTTTAAATAAAGTCAAGATTTTTTAATGTAGGGTATTTAAGAAATAAAATAAGTCATATTGTGATAGATATCTGTTTTTTTTTGAAGAGTATAGAATCACTAATCTTCCCTTTTCTTTTTTTGTTTTTGTTTTTGTTTTTGGTAATGAATGTTAGTGACAGGTTCATAGACTAAAGCTGTAAGTAGACAAAAGTTCCATTTGGATTTGGTCATACTGCTTGGTATATAAGAGAAGTTGTGAAATTTCTTTTCATTTATGTATAATTTAACCTATGTCTTTCAGGACAGTATATCATCATGAAGGAGTATATATCCAAAAATTAATTAATCCATTAATTAACCAAAGAACAAAGTTGTTTCTATTTGACATTAACTGAATCATTCTATAAAATATCAAGTTTAGGGGCGCCTGGGTGGCGCAGTCGGTTAAGCATCCGACTTCAGCCAGGTCATGATCTCGCGGTCCGGGAGTTCGAACCCCGCGTCAGGCTCTGGGCTGATGGCTGGAGTCTGGAGCCTGTTTCCGATGCTGTGTCTCCCTCTCTCTCTGCCCCTCCCCGTTCATGCTCTGTCTCTTTCTGTCCCAAAAATAAATAAAAAACGTTGAAAAAAAATTAAAAAAATAAATAAAAATAAAAAATAAAATATCAAGTTTATATTTAAAGGTTCTAAGTATTATTCCTCCCATGCAAAAAGTTGCTTTTTATCTTATTTTTAATATCTGTGATATCTTTTTTGCTAAAGTGTTTTGTGCCCTTTTATTTAGGTCAAATTTGTGTGTGGTTTCCTCTCTTTTTTAATATTGAAGGTTTCATGGTCAACACAACAACATAAAACTTTTCTTAATTATGCAAAATAGTTTTGATCATATTAACATATGAATTTAAATTTAACACATTTTAACTTTAAACACTAACACAGTGGTCTCTGTGTAAGATTAATCATAGAACCTACCTCATGAACATTTGAAGTTGGCTCTCTCAGTTATTTAACTTTTCATTTATGGTTATTTGTACTAATAAAAATGCAGCATCAATCGTTTCAAGCTACATAAAACTACTTCCCTATGATCATAACACAATGCAAATGTTCTCTATTTCCTGAAAGCTCTTTTTTCCTGTCTCACCTCTTCATTTCCTAAAGCACAAGCCTTTCATTTGTGCCTGTTGGGATATGAATGATTCCTTCATAGGTATACAGGATATTACAGTAAAAAGATAACACTTTATGGGGTATATAAATAGAACTCTGATTAAATCCTGACTATTCTTTTTAACAGCTGCGTGACCCTGAGCAAAGAACTCAACTTCTCTGATTCTTAATTCCTAGATGTGTAAATGGAGATAATAACACCTACCCCAAAGGTAAATGATGTAGCATAATTAAAACATCAGACAGAGCACATCAGTAGTGAGCACTTCATAAATATGAGTTCATTACCGCCTCCCTCCAACTACTTTATATCAAGTTCTCCTAAGATAAAGCAGGAGCTTTGCTGGTGCCCCCCCCAAAAAAAAAAAAAAAAAAAGTGTAATGACACTTGAGAATATATTAGTCATTCATTTCATATTCATCATTGTGCATATGGTAAAGATTTTTTTGACAGGCCTTAGAAGTCAGAATAATAAAATCATACATTTAAATTCCATAAGTATATTTGTTGCCTTAGGAAATGTTGATGTTATGTGACTCCATATATTGGGACGCAACTACAAATTTAAATAATTTTCTGTGAAGTCTTTGGAATGTGACCTCTTAAGATGCAAAATTCTGAAGTCTGCCTAATTATTTGACAGAATATTAGAAATAGAGCAACCTTTATACACCTATTTCAAATTATTATTTGTGACATACACAGATTTCAAAAGTAAGCCAAATGCCCAGGAACACATAACTATTCACATACAATGTAATAGACACTGTGCCAAATGGTTTGGAAACCTCAAAATAAATCAATGATATAGACATTTTTAACCTTTGACAAATTTGGACTTAGAGAGAGAGAGAGAGAGAGAGAGAGAGAGAGAGGCTTTAATTAGAAAAACTCAATATTGCAATAGGGAGACTGCTGTAATCTCAGAAATCTGTGACCCTCTCAAATTCAAACAGAACAAGGTTTTTATGATAGGATAAAACAGGGACAAGCACATATAAGCAGAATCTTTGGTGGGGAAACTGAAAATGACCAGTAGGGTCTGATAGGAAAAATGTCTTCCTGTGATCAGCTGATTCCCAGGAGAAGTTGACAAAGTAGGCATGCTTCACTTTTGTTCTTGATCAGGCTTGGGACCAAGCAGAGTTCAGGGGTCTGTAGGTAAAAGAGAAACCAGACTAAACTTTGGTAGAGGCAAAGCAGGGGGCAAAGAATGAGCAATGCTTAACATGTATTCACTTTCTTTTATTTCTTTGAAGATTGTTAGGACTGATTTGTATTTCCTTAAAATTTATATGTTGGGGCCCTAACTCTCAGTGTGACTGTATTTTGAGATAGAGCTATAAGCAGGTAACTGAGGTTAATAAGATCACAGGGTGGAGCCTTAATGTGACATGATTGCTGTCCTTGTGAAAGATCAGAGTTCTCTTTCAGGTGTCACAGAGGAAAGGCTACCTGAGGACACAGCAAGAATGTAATCATCTGCAAGCAGGAAAGACAGCCCCACAAGGAACCAGATCAGTTGGCACCTTGATCATGGACTTTCAGACACCATAACTGTGAAAAAACAAATTTCTGTTGACTAAGGTACCAAATCTGTAATATTTTGTTATGGCAGCCCTAGCAGACAAAAACATGAAAAAGTTGAAGCCCCAAGAATTTAAAGATTTTCCCCCATTTCACAATCTAGTATGAAGGGGAATCAGAGAGCATGCCCTGATCTGTCCGATAGTGGTATCCATGATATACCACCTTATCACATTACCTTTGCAACTAACGAATTGCTGAATTATTTAAACGTCACTTTTTGTTTCTTAATCCAGATCTCAAATTATTATACCATAGCTGCCTTGATCTGATATAATGGTAAAGTCCACTTTACTCCAGGATTCTCTTTAGAATATTTGGCTGGCAATCCTTGGACAATGTTGCTCTCTCTACAATCTTACTCCATGCACTGGAGGTTCCATACCTTTTATGAATCAGGGATTTTAAGTATTTTTTTCTCACTGAATAGTCAGTAATAAGATTTAAGCAAGGTTGCTTATGTAGAGCAAGTATCTGCTTTCACTTCAACTGTTTATTTAGAGTGATTTTAGGAAAATCATTGGGAAAAAAACTAAAAATATCTCCTACTCATGCTATGCCTTGGTGCCTCCATGGATTTTTAAAAAGTGTATTAATTATATCTCTACTATATTTGCTTTCCATCTTTCATTTGTCTTATTGATTAATATGATCTTTTTTTTCTCATGGATGTAAGATGTTGCTTCCTGCAATTTCAAATGTATAGTAGTGATATTAAAGAATTTATGTGTTTGTTTCACTGAGAAATTATTTACGTATATCTGTTACTGTAGATTAAAAACAATATTCTATGAGAATCAGGTTAAACAGTACACAAGATCATCATGGGACATGTTTTGTTTAGAAAAGTCAGCATTTGCCTAAGGCCTGTGGTTCAGGATCATATGTATTTTGCCTTCTGCACACAATGAGCATTTTACTGTGGGTTTTCTTAAACAGGAAAATAAGTCATCAGATAATAGAAGTTAATTTAAATAATAGAAACTGTATGTCAAGACTGCATGACTCTTACCAAGTGAGAGTAAGAAAAAAAATAGCATAAGATAAGTGCTTTCCACCTAGGACAAAAATTTTTAATAGCTTTGAGATTCCTTTGCTAATCCAATAAAAGCTTACCCTAAAAAATGACATAGGTGTGTCGGGACTGGAAGATGGCGGCTTAGGAGGACGCTGGGCTCACCGCGCATTCTGCTGATCACTTAGATTCCACGTACACCTGCCTAACTAACCCAGAAAACCACCAGAAACTAGCAGAACGGAGTCTCTGAAGCCAAGCGCAGACAAGAGGCCGACGGAAGAGGGTAGGAAGGGCGGAGAGGCGGTGCGTGCTGCATGGACTGGCGGGACGGAGCCAGGGCAGAGGGGCAGCCTGCTGGCCAAGCAGAGCCCCCGGGAGGACAAAGCCTGCTGGCCAAGCAGAGTCCTTTGGACGACAAAGGGAGGGAGAGTTGTTGAGCCCCAGGACGACAGAGCTATTTGGTGGGAAACAAAGGCGCTCGCCAGCGCCATCTCCCTCGCCCATCCCCCAGCCAAAATCCCAAAGAGAACCAGTTCCTGCCAGGGAACTTGCTCACTTCACGGAAACACCCAACACTGCTTCTGCGGAGCCACCCCTCCAGCAGCGGGTCTGACTCCCTCCCACTGCAACAAGGCCCCTCCTGAAGTGGATCACCGAAGGGGAAGTAAGCTAAGCCCGGCCCTCCTGCCCCCGTGCACCTTGCCTACCCATCCCAGCTAATACGCCAGATCCCCAGCACCACAAGCCTGGCAGTGTGCAAGTAGCCCAGACGGGCCACGGCTCCCCACAGTGAATCCCGCCCCTAGGAGAGGGGAAGAGAAGGCACACACCAGTCTGATTGTGGCCCCAGCGGTGGGCTGGGGGCAGACATCAGGTCTGACTGTGGCTCCACTCACCAACTCCAGTTATACACCACAGTACAGGGGAAGTGCCCTGCAGGTCCGCACCACTCCAGGGACTATCCAAAATGACCAAACGGAAGAATTCCCCTCAGAAAAATCTCCAGGAAATAACAACAGCTAATGAGCTGATCAAAAAGGATTCAAATAATATAACAGAAAGTGAATTTAGAATAATGGTCATAAAAATAATCGCTGGGCTTGAAAACAGTATAGAGGACAGCAGAGAATCTCTTGCTCCAGAGATCAAGGGACTAAGGAACAGTCAGGAGGAGCTGAAAAATGCTTTAAACGAAATGCAAAAAAAATGGAAACAATGACGGCTCGGATTGAAGAGGCAGAGGAGAGAATAGGTGAACTAGAAGATAAAGTTATGGAAAAAGAGGAAGCTGAGAAAAAGAGAGATAAAAAAATCCAGGAGTATGAGGGGAAAAGTAGGGAACTAAGTGACACACTAAAAAGAAATAATATATGCATAATTGGTATCCCAGAGGAGGAAGAGAGAGGGAAAGGTGCTGAAGGGGTACTTGAAGAAATAATAGCTGAGAACTTCCTTGAACTGGGGAAGGAAAAAGGCATTGAAATCCAAGAGGCACAGAGAACTCCCTTCAGACATAACTTGAATCGATCTTCTGCACGACATATCATAGTGAAACTGGCAAAATACAAGGATAAAGAGAAAATTCTGAAAGCAGCAAGGGATAAACTTGCCCTAACTTATAAAGGGAGACCTATAAGACTCGTGACTGATCTCTCTTTTGAAACTTGGCAGGCCAGAAAGGATTGGCACGAGATCTTCAATGTATTGAACAGAAAAAATCTGCAGCCGAGAATGTTTTATCCAGCAAGTCTGTCATTTAGAATAGAAGGAGAGATAAAGGTCTTCCCAAACAAACAAAAACTGAACGAATTTGTTACCACTATCCCAGCCCTGCAAGAGATCCTAAGGGGGATCCTGTGAGACAAAGTACCAGAGACATCGCTACAAGCATAAAACATACAGACATCACAATGACTCTAAACCCGTATCTTTCTATAATAACACTGAATGTAAATTGATTAAATGTGCCAACCAAAAGACATAGGGTATCACAATGGATAAAAAAACAAGAACCATCTATTTGCTGTCTACAAGAGACTCATTTTAGATCTGAGGACACCTTTAGATTGAGAGTGAGGGGATGGAGAAGGTGGAGTAGCCATACTTATATCAGACAAACTAGATTTTAAATTAAAGGCTGTAACAAGAGATGAAGAAGGACATTATATAATAATTACAGGGTGTATCCATCAGGAAGAGCTAACAATTATAAATGTCTATGCGCCGAATACCGGAGCCCCCAATATATAAAACAATTACTCATAAACATAAGCAACCTTATTGATAAGAATGTGGTAATTGCAGGGGACTTTAACACTCCACTTACAGAAATGGATAGATCATCTAGACACATGATTAATAAAGAAACAAGGGCCCTGAATGAGACATTGGATCAGATGGACTTGACAGATATATTTAGAACTCTGCATCCCAAAGCTACAGAATATACTTTCTTCTCGAGTGCACATGGAACATTCTCCAAGATAGATCATATACTGGGTCACAAAACAGCCCTTCATAAGTTTACAAGAATTGAAATCATACCATGCATACTTTCAGACCACAATGCTATGAGGCTTGAAATCAACCACAGAAAAAAGTCTGGAAAACCTCCAAAAGCATGGAGGTTAAAGAACACCCTACTAACGAATGAGTGGGTCAACCAGGCAATTCGAGAAGAAATTAAAAAATATATGGAAACAAACGAAAATGAAAATACAACAATCCAAACACTTTGGGACGCAGCGAAGGCAGTCCTGAGAGGAAAATACATTGCAATCCAGGCCTATCTCAAGAAACAAGAAAAATCTCAAATACAAAATCTAACAGCACCCTAAAGGAAATAGAAGCAGAACAGCAAAGGCAGCCTAAACCCAGCAGAAGAAGAGAAATAATAAAGATCAGAGCAGAAATAAACAATATAGAATCTAAAAAAACTGTAGAGCAGATCAACGAAACCAAGAGTTGGTTTTTTGAAAAAATAAACAAAATTGACAAACCTCTAGCCAGGCTTCTCAAAAAGAAAAGGGAGATGGCCCAAATAGATAAAATCATGAATGAAAATGGAATGATTACAACCAATCCCTCAGAGATACAAACAATTATCAGGGAATACTATGAAAAATTATATGCCAACAAATTGGACAACCTGGAAGAAATGGACAAATTCCTGAACACCCACACTCTTCCAAAACTCAATCAGGAGGAAATAGAAAGCTTGAACAGACCCATCACCAGCGAAGAAATTGAATCGGTTATCAAAAATCTCCCAACAAATAAGAGTCCAGGACCAGATGGCTTCCCAGGGGAGTTCTACCAGACGTTTAAAGCAGAGATAATACCTATC
>NW_024412405.1:40675122-40678629 GCF_014898765.1 Herpailurus yagouaroundi
TCATGGATTGGAAGAATAAATATTGTCAAAATGTCAATACTACCCAAAGCTATCTACACATTCAATGCAATCCCAATCAAAATTGCACCAGCATTCTTCTCGAAGCTAGAAAAAGCAATTCTAAAATTCATATGGAACCACAAAAGGCCCTGAATAGCCAAAGTAATTTTGAAGAAGATGATCACAGCAGGAGGCATCACAATCCCAGACTTTAGCCTCTACTACAAAGCTGTCATCATCAAGACAGCATGGTATTGGCACAAAAACAGACACATAGACCAATGGAATAGAATAGAAACCCCAGAACTAGACCGACAAACCTATGGCCAACTAATCTTTGACAAAGCAGGAAAGGATATCCAATGGAAAAAAGACAGTCTCTTTAACAAATGGTGCTGGGAGGACTGGACAGCAACATGCAGAAGGTTGAAACTAGGCCACTTTCTGACACCATTCACAAAAATAAACTCAAAATGGATAAAGGACCTGAATGTGAGACAGGAAACCATCAAAACCCTAGAGGAGAAAGGAGGAAAAGACCTCTCTGACCTCAGTCGTAGCAATCTCTTACTCGACACATCCCCAAAGGCAAGGGAATTAAAAGCCCAAATGAATTACTGGGACCTTATGAAGATAAAAAGCTTCTGCACAGCAAAGAAAACAACCAACAAAACTAAAAGGCAACCAACAGAATGGGAAAAGATATTTGCAAATGACATATCGGACAAAGGGCTAGTATCCAAAATCTATAAAGAGCTCACCAAACTCCACACCTGAAAAACAAATAATCCAGTGAAGAAATGGGCAGAAAACATGCATAGACACTTCTCTAAAGAAGACATCTGGATGGCCAACAGGCACATGAAAAATGCTCAACGTCCCTCCTCATCAGGGAAATACAAATCAAAACCACACTCAGATATCACCTCACACCAGTCAGAGTGGCCAAAATGAACAAATCAGGAGACTATAGATGCTGGAGAGGATGTGGAGAAACGGGAACCCTCTTGCATTGTTGGTGGAAATGCAAACTGGTGCAGCCACTCTGGAAAACAGTGTAGAGGTTCCTCAGAAAATTAAAAATAGACCTACCCTATGACCCAGCAATAGCACTGCTAGGAATTTACCCAAGGGATACAGGAGTACTGATGCAGATGGGCACTTGTACCCCAATGTTTATAGCAGCACTCTCAACAATAGCCAAATTATGGAAAGAGCCTAAATGTCCATCAACTGATGAATGGATAAAGAAATTGTGGTTTATATACACAATGGAGTACTACATGGCAATGAGAAAGAACGAAATACGGCCCTTTGTAGCAACGTGGATGGAACTGGAAAGTGTGATGCTAAGTGAAATAAGCCATACAGAGAAAGACAGATACCATATGGTTTCACTCTTATGTGGATCCTGAGAAACTTAACAGAAACCCATGGGGGAGGGGAAGGAAAAAAAAAAAAAGAGGTTAGAGTGGGAGAGAGCCAAAGCATAAGAGACTGTTAAAAACTGAGAACAAACTAAGGGTTGATGGGGGGTGGTAGGGAGGGGACGGTGGGTGATGGGTATTGAGGAGGGCACCTTTGGGATGAGCACTGGGTGTTGTATGGAAACCAATTTGACAATAAATTTCATATATTGAAAAAAAAATGACATAGTTGCATAACTATAATAACATGGATATAATTGCAGTGGATTTGTAGATTCTAGAAGTCCTAAATCTGTAGGAAGTTTTATCTTTTTTTTTTTTTATGAGAGAGACAGAGTGAGTGAGAGAGAGAGAGAGAGACTGTACTTGTGCAGATGCACATGAGCAGGGTAGGGGCAGAGGAAGAGGGGGTGAATATTAAGCAGGCTCCATGCTCAGCACAGAGCCTGACATGGGGGTCAATCTCATGACCATGAGATCATGACCTGAGCAGAAATCAAGAGTTGGAAGCTTAACTGACTGAGCCATCCAGGCGCCCCTATCATTATGTTTTTAATCTTGTCATTTAACATCATATCTTCTCCATGTTGAAAGAGATGTGATAATTTAGGCAAAAAGTAAATATTTGATAATATTTGGTATACATTATCTTGTCAGGATGAGAGTAAAATACAACCTCATTTGAAATTTAATAAAATCTTATTCCACTCCAGAAATTAACAGATCAAAATGGCATTCAGAAAAGTTTTTCAATGTTTTCATCTGTAAAAAGTAAATATTCGATCCAGGGGTGCCTGGGTGGCTCTGATGGTTGGGCATCCAACTTCGGCTCAGGTCATGATCTCAAAGCTTGTGAGTTGGAGCCCCGCATTGGGCTCTGTGCTGACAGCTCAGAGCCTGGAGCCTGTTTCCGATTCTGTGTCTCCCTCTCTCTCTGCCCCTCCCCTGCTCATGCTCCATCTCTATCTCAAAAATAAATAAAAACATTAAAAATTTTAAAAAAATAAAAATAAATAAATAAATAATATTAGATCCAGCGTGTGTGTGTGTGTGTGTGTGTGTGTGTTTACTTTTATATGTATATAGATAAATATGTATGAGCACTAGGAACATCTTGTTTCCAGTGTTTGGTCATTGACACCAATTCCTGACACAGAATCCCTAACTTACTTGGAGTTTCATGCTTGATGTCAGTTTCTTGTGTTCCAGTGAGGTGATTCTCGGTGGGTTCCTGGAAAGTGGCTGGTTACCAAAATGACCAAGCAATGTTTAGAAGCTTAGAATTTTCAGCTGCAGCCCATTCTCTAGAGAGGGGAGAGGGGCTGAAAATGAAGTTAATGATCTATCATGCCTATGTGATGAAGCCTCCAAATAAGCTCCCCAAAATACAACAGGGTTTGAATAGCTTCCAGGTTGTTGAACACAGGCAGGTGCTCGGTGACTGGCAAGGCCCTCAGAGTACATGGAAGCTCCGTGCCTCTTCTGACATACTTTGCACTACACATGCCTTCCATCGGGATTTCATCTGTATCCTTTATCATATCCTTTTACAATAAAGTGGTGAACAATAAGTAATTTTTTCTTTTTTTCTCAAATCTGTGAATCACTCTAGCAAGCTAATTAAACCCAAGGAGGGGGTGATGGGAACTTCTAATTTATAGCCAATAACTCAGAAGCATGGTTGGCAACCTGGACTTGTGATTGGCTTCTGAAGTTTTTTGGGGGTAGCAGTCTTGTGAGTCTGAGCCCTTTACCTGTGGGATCTGACACTAACTACAGGCAGATAGTGTCAGAATTAAGGACACTCGGTGGGTGTTGACAAATTGCATGATGTGGGAGAAACCTCCACACATCTCATGCCAGGTGTGTTGTAAGAATAATAGTACTGTGAGAGTAAACTGAAACACAGAAGAAGGACTAGAGTTTTCCTACACTATAGATTATATACATAACTTAAGCCACTTAAACTGTAGTGGTTGTATGAGAGGATTTATTTGTTCAGAATATCATTTAGAGGGGTGTGTGTGTGTGTTGAGAGAGAGAGAGAGAGAGAGAGAGAGAGAGAGAGAGAGAGAGAGAG
>NW_024412405.1:40678639-40688639 GCF_014898765.1 Herpailurus yagouaroundi
GAGAGAGAGAGAGAGAGAGAGAGAGAGAGAGAGAGAGAGAGAGAGAGATACATGTCATATATATCAATTGATGATGTAAGAAACTAAAAAAAATATATAGGTGAAATCAGGAATTGACATTGGCTAATAAAATCAGAAAAGATCATTAAAGACTAATATAATCTGATAAGGATATCAAATATTGCTTAGCTACATGACTAGGACATCACTTTGCCAAATAGCATAGTAAATTCTCTGTTTTTATTTTACTCATCTATCAGTGACTTGGACCCAGCTCATCCTTCTTTACTCTTGACTTTCCTAATTGGCTTCCATGGCACACTGTCTTAGTTTTTCTCTTAAGTCCCTGAAGCTCCTTTTTAGGCCTCTTTTCTGGTTTTTCCATATCCCTCCATCTCTAGACATTGATATGTTACCTCTTTAACCCTTAATATCTCTTCCTTTCCAAGCTATACTCATTTTTTAAAAAATGTCCTCATGTGGTTCAGCATCAACATCACTTAACAACTGGTTAGAAATGCAGATTTTTCAGGACCACCCAAATTTTTAGAATCAGAATCTGGAGTGGAGCTCAGGAATCTGGGTTTAACAATCCCTCCAGGTGGTTCTTATAAGTGCTGAAACAAGAAGATCTGCTCTGGGTAACAGCATCCATACCTATTGCTCTAAACCATTTACAGGCTGGTGATTCCAGTATTTAATACATACAGTCCCATCTTCAACTTTAATGCCTTCAGACTAAAAGTTTTAACTACCTCATTAAAACTTGAATTGGGATGGTCTACAGGCTCCTCAAAATGAACATGTCCAAAATTAATTCCTGAAATCCTCTCTCTCCCCCAAACAGTTCCTCTCATGGTCTTCTGTAGATTTATTTGTCTTCTTCCTTTGGTCCAGCCAAATCCTTTGGATCCATTGTTGACTTCTGTCTTTTTCTCATTTCCCACAGCAAATCTATCGGCCAATTTTCTAAGCAATAATTTCAAAATTCATTTTGCCATTTAAACCAATCTGTGAAGGACTAAAGGTACTGGGAAATTAAGGAAATGATTTATTTAAGGCTGATGCAATAATGATAATGGTCATTAGTGAAGAATATCTCAAAGAAAAGGAAGGGTGCTTGGGATTGTGTAGAGGTAGTTAACAAGGGAGTCCTTGTTGAGTCTTATGAAAGGCATAGGAGAACAGGGTGGTCCTTTATGGTTGCCCATGTTCCAGAGGACAAACAAATGAGAGGATTTCTTAACTGTTGCTGCTTTTCAGGAGCACAAGTCTTAGATAAAATTCAGCATTTTCAAAGCCATCATCATCCCCCCTAACAGGATAATGTAATAGCATACACCCTGACTCACTTCATCCTTACTCCCCATCTTGTCTATTATATATGCAGATTGATGGTTTGAAAACATAAGTAAGTCATGCTATTCTTCTCTTTACAATCCTCACATGTCCTTCAAAATTACATGTAGGAAAATCCAAAATTCTCATCATGCCCTAAAATATCACCTGTTGTCAATCTGACCCTCAAGTCACTGTCCTATGCCTTACCAAATTCTTCAGTTTTTCCTAAGCTCCAGATGCTTTACAGTAGAAGGTATTTGCTCTTCCTGTTTTCTAAAAAGCTCTTAATCCACGGGGCTTATCCACTTATTTTTTTCAGATCTCTGTTCACACATCGTCTTATTGGGCAGGTCTCTCCTAACCACCCTATAAATGAGCATCACTGTGTTCCCCACTCTCTTTATCATTCTCCTACTCTCTTTTCCATTTCTTCAAGTAATTTTCCCCCTCTGACATACGTGTAATTTTGAGGGGAAGAGGGTCTGTTTACTTCTCTCCCTCCCCAATTTCAACATAAGTTCCATGAAGGCAGGGACTTTTGTTTGTTTATTACTTATCTCTAGAAACTTTAAAAGTCCTTAGAATATAGTAGAGGCTCAATAATTATTTACTAAGTGAGTTGAATGAATAGCCCATGACAATTCACCAATATATTATGTTAAGGCAGAAAAAAAAATCTATGATAAATCAAATCTTAGGAAAATACACATAAAAGTGGCAAGAAAAACTGATAAGTAATTCTATGCTCATAAATATCTATATAGAAATGGATATGTAATTTAAAATATATTTAAAGCTTTAAAATATAAATAAATATATAATTTAGCTTTAATCTAAACCTTTATCATTAGCTCTTCATAGTCTGTGGTTCTTGATTCATATACGGCAAAGAAAAAATAACAAAGAGCACTGAAGATAAATAATGAGAAGCAGGAGGATAAAAAATACACAGTGGCACCAACACATGGAGAAAGTAAAAATACTTCAGTGTCAATAATGAAGCAAAAAATAATTGTTAAATGCCTCCTATATGCCAGTTCTTTCCTTCAAAGAGATTGAAGTGCCTTGAAGTGATTACAAAGAGTAATCAAAAAACAGGAAAAGTAACTATGCTAAGTACAATTTGAAATTCTTGGTATGTAAAGAGATATGGACAAGAATCCAGCGTAAATTATATGCCAAAGTACTGAAAGCATATATATGGTATAATGTCTTACATATGGCAGAGAATTAATTTATTAATTAATAAATAATAATTAATTAATAAATTAATTATTATTATTTAATAATTATAAATTATAATTTATAATTATATTTATATATAATTTTATTTATATTTATATTTATATATATAATTTTATAATTATAAATTATAAGTTATAAATTATAAATTTAATAATAATTATTATTATTAATTAATAAATAATAATTAATTAATAAATTAATTTGATAAATTTTCAGTAAATACAGTAGTTTTTAATATTATATAAGGAATCATAAAGAATATAAGATTTGTTGAGAGACAGGCAAAATTCTAAACTGCATAATCACATAGAAAGATTATTTGTGAACATTTAGAAATAGCTATTACTATAAATGAGAGGATTTTCATTTGGAATAGTAGTCCCAATAAACCACTTTGGTTGTTGTTGTTCTTATTAGACTGATAGTCTAGGAAGAACTACTGTATATACGCACACACTTATTCATTATAATTAACCTCTTTATACCACTGCTGCCTTTTGGCTTTTATTACTCTTTAGACCATGAATAACCTAGAAAAGGAGAAGAAATGCTCACTCATGTTTACTTTATCAAATCATAGAAACTTAAATTATGTCAATGATAAAAATTATATATATATATGTGTGTGTGTTTGTGTGGATAGATAGATAGATAGATAGATTCCATCAAGATAGTGAATGGACTCTATACTAAAGAGTATTGATTCAATATCAGCATAGCTGAATCTTAGAAAATATACCACTGAATTTTATTATCTTTTTTACATTTAATACCTTTATCAAAAATTTAATGTCCACTAATATCTTCAAACAAACAAGCACATAGCTAAAATTAATACACTTTGTATATCTAGCCAGCATGCTAATGACATAAAACTGATAAATACTTGCAAATATTATAAGTTAGAGTCAAGATTTCTTGTATATCACCACACTAGACATAGTCTCAACTAATGACATCAATTTTTATACAAAATATGAAGTATGATTTAGAACTATGCTTTTGAATTACAGTTCTGGTGCAAAATTTCCACATGGCTCAGAATACTACTAGATGTGAATACTAAAGCCTTAAGGTAGGTATCTTAGTCTTTGACTCCTTACATACCTTTTGAAATATAGCACAATATTTTGTGCAAAACAGGTATTCCTTAACTGATTACCTCAGATCAAAAAACATAAATGTCTGCTACTATCCATGATAAGCAGACATGCCACATTTCACTCACAATGAAGTGTGTGCAGAAAATGAGTGCCAACACGTGAAGATTGTGAAAACCATGTATTTTGAAAAATCCTAGAAGGAATTAGGAACCTTTATACTGGAAATAAATTTTGTAGGTGGAGTACTATAAACATTCTCAAAATTTAATTTAAAAACAAAAACTGTCATGTGGAAGAGAGATTAGATTTATTCTGTTTACTTTCAAAAGGCAAAATTGGGGCCATGTCTAATTTCTGACCTTTAGAATGTCCCTAAACAGAACTGTCTCCTTTTACAGAGCAAGTGTCATATCAGTAGAAAAAATTCAAAAGCAGACACAATTATTTTCTGTTATTGTAGAGAGGCTATTGCATTAGGTTGGAGATTGTACAGGGTGACCTGCAAAATTATTTTCAATTATGTTGTTTTATAATTATATTGCTCTAAATTGTTGAGGAACTGGAGTACTAAGCCATTGAGGAAAGAGACTCTTGTGGCTGTCTTGATCTCAGCAGCTTTTATCGTTTATGACTTTTAATCTTGGTACTTTCACTTGCGACATAATTAACCCCTTTACACTAATGCTACCACTTATCTTTTATTACCTTTAAGACCCTGAGGAACCTAGAAAAGTAGGAAGGAACATTTCTACTCATGTACTTGGGAACAGATCATAGAAACTTGAATCATGTCAATGATATAATAATAAAAATTCTAATAATATATGTGTAGCACATTTTAATTTTTAGTATGCCTTCACTTTTCAAAAAAAACTTACATATAGTAGTAATAGTGTATTGTAGAGTACTAACTTCACATATTAATTGTTTCTGGATTCATTTTTACCTTTTTTCTTTGCATAATGAACTATAATATATACTCTCAGAGGGCCTAAAATCCTCCCGTACTTTCTTTGATGAGAATAGATGAGAAAAACTGCTAATTTGCTTTGAGGTTAATTTTTGTTTCACCCATAGATTCTAAAGCAAACTGTTAAGATATTTTGAAGATCTTCCAGGTTATGCTGTGAATATTTTATAAAGTAGCAATTGAAAGTTTAAAAGTAAACATTTTTGGAAGGAAAAGATCAGCAGTTCAATTTCAGTGAAACTGATTACAATTACAACTGGCAGTTTTAAAGATATTTAATATAATTATTGGCCTTTGCAAATAATAGTGGTTTAAAGATTACCAATATTCTACTCCAAGAAATACATGTATATATTAAATGAATTTCTACAATAGTTTCTTTCTAGTACAGTAGTCATTCATTCATTTACTCAGTTTCTTTTGAGTGTCTGCTCCATGCTAGTCATTGCTTTGGCATTAGGGGTAAAAATAGGAACAATACATAAGGAATAATAGAACATGAAAAGATCCAGATGCAAAAGAAAACATAGATCATCTGATGAAACCAAGAAAATCAATTTGGTTGGGGCACAGAATGTGGATTAGAAGCTGATGTTAGAAATGAGACTATTGGGGCACCTGGGTGGCTCAGTCGGTTAAGCATCTGACTTTGGCTCAGGTCATGATCTCATAGCTCGTGAGCTAGAGCTCTGCTTCTGACAGTGTGGAGCCTGTGTGGGATTCTCTCTGTCTCCCTCTCTCTCTGCCCCTCATTCACTCGCACCTTATCTCTCTCAAAAATTTTAAAAAAAGGCTTCATGCTAATACTACTAAAAAAAGAAATAAAACTGCTGTGGTGAGGAGGGGTAAGATTATGAGTAAAATTGCCTATGATATAAGGTTCAGAGATAAGTTTTTTAATCAATAATGTAATATGATTTTCATGTTAGAAAGATCACTGTATAAAATAAGTCAAAATTGGAAACTTGCATCTGCTATGAAATATGAGTTTGATTACCCCAACTCTATGAAGGAGGAAGTATAGCAGAGGTTGGTGGGGAGAAGATATTGATGTGGAGTGGGGGTCAACATTAAAGACAAAGAAAAACTAAGAGGTCAGAGTAGAAATCCAGGTTAAAGATGATGGTGTCCTGTGTAAGGAGGGAAAACTGTTCCCTTCTTCCCTTCTAGATTCTTTGACTAGTCTAATAATTAAATTAACATAAGATCGGGGCGCCTGGGTGGCGCAGTCGGTTAAGCGTCCGACTTCAGCCAGGTCACGATCTCACAGTCCGTGAGTTCAAGCCCCGCGTCAGGCTCTGGGCTGATGGCTCGGAGCCTGGAGCCTGTTTCCGATTCTGTGCCTCCCTCTCTCTCTGCCCCTCCCCCATTCATGCTCTGTCTCTCTCTGTCCCAAAAATAAATAAAAACGTTGGGAAAAAAAAATTAAAAAAAAAAATTAACATAAGATCAATTAACAGGAGAAAACAAATTTAATTTCATATGTACAGGAGCCCCATAAAAAATATTATGAGACTCCAAGACAGTCAAGCAACTGAGGCTTCTATGTACGACCCTGAGCTAAGGGGGAAGGGAGTTGAAGTTCATGGGTTCAAAGGGGAGGAAGTCAATTCACAAGAAGATGAAAAGAGCTAATGTTTGGTAAAGACATGCTTGCCATGGCATGCACATAAATCCTTGTTATATAAAAAGTTGTCTCTGGCAATAGCTCTCTTCCTGGGACATGCTCCCTGTCCAAATTCTTTTAGGCAATTAAGGGGAGGGTAAAAAGCTTTTCCTGAATTTGCCAGGTCTTAATTGCGTTCAACTCAGAACAATCCACTTGCCAAAATGGCACATTTGGGGGGGGCATATTCTGCTCCCCCTAACTTGGGTCACAGAATTAAAAGAGGTTAGTGGACATAACTGAATAATTTAGAACAGCACAATTCAATAGAAATATGATGCAAGTTGTTTAGGTAGTTTTACATTTTCTTGTAGCTACATTAGAAAAGAAAAAAAACCAAGTGAAATTAATTTTAATAATAATAACATATTTAACCTCAAATATAATCATTTCACAAGTAATCAATATAAAACAATTCCTAAGGGATATTTCACACATACATTTTTGTTACTAAGTATTCAAAACTCACATCCCAATTCAGACACTAAATTTTCTATCAGAAATACTTTATCAATACTTACATTTCATAAAATTTGAAAAGATTGTTCACATAGTATACTTCTTCAAGATGTACATAAAAGTTTTCCAATAACTGAAACAAGTATTGTGATGTTGTGACTTATAAAAATAAATATGTCTTTGGTCTTCATCCCCATTTTTGGCACAGAACTCCTAAAATCCTTGGAATTTCCTAAGTGGTAAGAGCTATAAAAGTGTCTCTTATTATGTTAATAAGGTGACTTTTGGAAGTAACCAAAGAATGGAGCTTGTTGCCAGAACCAGTCATGTGATTAGAGGTTGTAACTTTGAGTTCCACCTCCCAGATTTCCAGAAAAGGGAGGAGACAACAGGTTGCAGTGGTTGCCAATAGCCAATGACTTAATAAATCCTGTCTGTGTGATGAAGCCTCCACAAAACTCAAAAGGACAGGATTTGGAAAGCTCCCAGTTTGTTGAAACCATGGAGATTTGAGGAGAGTGGCAGGTTCAGAGAGCATGAGAGCTCCATGCCATTTCCCCACACCTTGTTCTATGCATCTCTTCATCTGGGTGTTCCTGAGTTATAGCTATTCATATTAAGCTTATAATCTGGTAAGTAAATGATTTTCTTATTTCTGTGAGCTGCTTTAGCAAATTAATTGAACCCCAGGAGGAGATCATGGGAATCTCCATCTCCCAGTTGGTCAGAAGCACAGGTGACAACCTGGACTTGTGACTGGCGTCTAGTCTGTTTGTGTGTGTAGGTGGGGGACAGCCTTGGGAACTGCACCTTATCCTGTGGGATCTGATGCTATCTCTAGGTAAATAGTGTCAGAATTGAATTGAATTGTAGGATACCCAGCTGGTCGTGGAGAATTGTTGGTGGTGTGGGTTGGAATTGACTGACAAGAACCTTTAAGTGTCAATTTAAACATTTAAATTTAAATTGAGAAAAATTCCATAAAATCTAAAATTCAATTTTTCGGTTTTCCCTGATCACATTTTAGTTGCTCAATAGCTGTAAGTATTGGCTACCATATAGTATATTGGCTACCGAATAGTATAGTGAAAATTTAGAAGATATATAGAAAGAAAAAAAGAACACTTGGTGTAAGAATAGATATAGTGGAAAAGGAAATGGAATGGCCAAGTGTTGAGGCCAGGTGTTCTGACTTTGGCACTTCAGTGGATGGTAGACTCTCTCAGTGCGATAGAGAATGTAGCAGGAGGAGCATTTGGGTGAGATTAAGGGAGACCAGAATGCTGATAGATACTGAACATAATTTTGAAAGAGAGATTTTTCAGTATATAAGCTTTTAACTTCAAATTGAATTGTGGTGCAGTGCATACAAAATCTCTAGCACATCTCTGAAAGCTTGCAATCAATAAACTATTGTTTAAGGAATAAAATAATACAGTTGCCATTGCTTTGCTCCATTCTGACTAAAAATGTCCGAGCATTACTATATTTAAAAATGTGAAATCGGTGATTTTTCCTTTTGTTGTCTTCTCATCTGCCTAATCATTAGTCCTTTCTGTTCTTCATTCTAGAACGTTATCACCCAATTGTTTTCCATAAAGTTTTTCTTCATAAGAAGAATAGTTTCTGATTCTAAATCCTGAAGGGCATTCAGAGAATTAAAGCACATTAATACAGTTAGAGTTATATTGTATCTTTCATAAATAATTTATGAGGAAACCTACCTTTTAGGGTAAATTTACCAAAAATGAACATACTATCAAATCAGTCAACTTAATTTGTAGGAAGACAAAAAAAGTATGTAAGGCATTTCATGTATCAATTTTTATGAGGAGTTTAAATGTCATTAATTGTAATCACTTTTAATCAAGACAATGAAAAAATAGGGGTGCCTGGGTGGCTCAGTTGGTTAAACATCTGACTCTTGGTTTTGGCTCAGGTCATGATCTTGCTATTCATGGGATCATGCCCCACTTCAGGCTCTGCACTAACAACACAGGGCCTGCTTGGGATTCTCTCTGTCCCTGTCTCTCTGTCCCTTCCCCTCCCCTGCTCATGCTCTCTGTCTCTTTCTCAAAATAAATAAATAAACTTTTTAAAAAGACAATAAAAAATTTCAAAGATAATTAATATTCATTGATAATTATATATGCAGACACTTCAAAGTTTATAATAGTAAATCCTTTTAACAAATGTATATATTGTGATGCCCATTTACAGGTGAAGAAACTGAGGCTTGAATTAAGAGCTAGAATCCAAGTCTACATGACATTAAAAAGTTCATTCAGTATTTTTTGGTCCTTTTTGGCTGGTTCATTGGTTTTTGTCAATAAACTTTTAATTTTAGAAGAGTTTTATATTTGCAGAAAAATTTCAAAGATAACAGAGAGTTCTTAAATACCTTAGTAAATGCACTAGCTTGTATTAGTAGAGCATACTTGTCACAAGTAATAAACCAATATTGATATATTATTAACCCCAAAGTCTATACTTTATTCAGAATTTTTTAGTTTCTACCTAATGTCCTTTTTCTGTTCCAGGATCCAATCCAGGTTACCAAATTGCATTTAATCATTATAAAAGAAAACACAGAGCCAGGCAATAGTTAAAACAGTAAAATAGATTTTATTCAAGAACTACTGTCATAGGAGAAGAGTCCTCAGTGCATAACTGGGTTTAATCCTGAATATGACATGGCAACTGGGGATTTGTAGCCAAGGAGCAAGGTGGACATCAGTGGATGGAAAACTCTTAAAAGGAAACATGAGGGGTAAAGGGAGGATTCTGGTTAATTGGCCTTACAGGATTCTTGCCAAGGGCATCCAGGTTGATTAGATCATCTGGGGCTTGATAGAGGATGAAGAATTAGATCAGATATGGTAGGGGATCAGATATTGAATTGGGGGGGGGGAGTTCCCTCTGACTGACTTAATAAGATCCTTGCTCTAACTTGGCAGTACAGACCCCACAAGTAGAGACACCAAGGCCCAGGTTGAGGCCTAAAGGGCTTAGAGGAGCGTAACTAGAATTAGGTTGGGAAGGGAGTCTTGGCATCAGCGTGTATGTTTAGGCTACTCTTGGCAATGATGGTTCTCAGCCTTACCTTGCTTTTGATGACTTTGTGCATTTTAAGAAATGCTGATCAGGTATTTTATAGAATATCCTTCAATTTGGATTGTTCTGAGTGTTTCTTATATTTAGAATTGGGTTATGTAT